>NW_012267279.1:5532317-5556193 GCF_000151885.1 Dipodomys ordii | reverse complement strand
CGGGGGGGGAGGATGGGATGGGAAGGGGAAACAAAGGAGGAGGCTACAATGCTTGATAAGAAATGTACTCATTATCTTGCCCATGTAATTGTAACCTTTCTGTACAGTATTTTTCACAATAAAATAATAAATAAAAAATGAATGAAAGCTCTGAAGTCATGAGCCAAAATAAATCCTCCCCTCGACTTAAGTTGATTCTCTTAGGTGTTCTGTCATCGTGCTAGAAAGCTGACTAACACAAGTACAATAAGCTAATATGAAGTAAGGAAGAACACTCTACGAGGCCCACGCAGGCATTGAGTAAGCATACACAACTAAAAAGGTGACCCTCTCACAGCACTTGTCAGCTGTTTAAGAGTAGGAAATTTGTAGCTTCTCAACTCCATTGCAGGTGGCCATTCCACTAGAAGATAATCTAGTACATGCTAAGCTGTTGATAGGTGTATGCAAATTTGCCTGGAAGTTCTTCCTTCAAACTGCCTTCCTTCCTTCTGGCCTAAGGCCCATTATCTCCAGTGAGACGGAGGATAGTTAATGCTTTTTCCACAATAGTAGACTCAGGAACCAGGTCCTTCTCTTCCAGGTTAATCCATTCTTCAACATTGTGATATACAAACTCCACCACCACCCCAGTCCTTTAGTCATCTCTAAATTCAGTCTTTCCATGTTCTCTGTGTATACTGTCTAGAGAAACTCCAAATAAGACAAGCACATACCTGACTCCAAAATCACCTTCCCAGTGTTCTAACCAATTTGCTGGCATATTTAGACTGACATGCTTCTGAACACAAGATTCTATGGACTTTGAAACTATTTCTTTTACCTTAAAGTAATGGACTCAGGGGTCTCAGATGGAAATAAGCTGACTGTGCTCCAAACTGCTGGGGTGGCAGGGGATTGGGAGGGGAGACAGAGCAAATGATCAATTTCCTTACTCATTCTGACTCATATCGGTTCTGAAATATAGGCTTCTTTACTATGCCAACTCCAGTGAGTAGGGGTAAAAGTTCTGTCAAGATTCTCATGTGTGTCTAAGCTCAGTGAGAAAATGGGCTTTGTTCAGTGTGTTAGCCATGTTGAGGACAGGAAGGAGAACAATGTTGTTGTGTTTTGTTCTTTTTGTTTTTTCTTGAACTTTTTAGTAACTACCTTTGATATTTCTGCCCGTTTGTGTACCAGCCTGGTAGGAACTTTATAACAAACTTTTATATAGATAATCTGATTGGAAGAATGTGCTAAACCCTCCAGAAGAATGTGTTTTTTTAACTATTGCCTCATGTACAGATCATTTTTAGAATTAAACAGTTTTCATACAGTCCCAATTAACCTTAAAAGTGTTGTTTCCTAGTACAAATGACCTAAGTTAGTATGAGCTTTTAACTGCTCAATCCCAGAGTCACCAACTAGTTACCTAGAAAGAATGTAAGGAAAGGGAGCCCAAGTCAAGCAAGCTCTGAGGTGAGAATATTTAAAAACAAAGAAGTATAGAGAACTGTTGGTTTCCACTATATACATATACATATACATACATATGTATATGGTCAACCTAATGCAGGAAGGTATATCGTTTGGGGGTGAAGAGTAACTTATGATATCATAAAACTGTACTGGATCCAATATGATGTTAGTGTTAGGCTTACTGCTAAAGTGTTTTGGTAAAAGTAATTGAATAGATCAAATACCCCCTTTTCCCTGTCAGGTTTTGCAGATCTTTTCTTACTGTATTGCTCCTGTTCACATAATAATATGTCTAAAATCCGAATGCATTTTACAATCAATGGCATGTCATAGTTTAACAGGTAACTTCCCCCCCCCCATTTTCTTAATGGAACATAAAGTCGTGGCATCTGTTCTATTGGACAGGACCTTAGGTATGACTTATGCCTTCCTGCCTCTGAGTTTTGCATCCCCACTCACCCAACCCACCAAGCCTCTGTGTTGAGCCCACCAAGTATTTGTGGGATCCCCAGGACTCACAGGAGCAATGATTATTCCTGTGTGACTCCATGAAAAAAAAATTTGTTGGGAAGGGAAAAGGCAAGGTGGCCCTATTTATTTTAATATGCCTTCAGATATGTAAAAGGGTTTTCTCTTACTTCCACGTTGGGGGTCTCTCTACCAGTTTGGTATAGTACCCCCCCTCAATTCCCCAAATATACCAGATAGACTTTAAAGCTTAGAAGTTTTCTATGCAGGCCTCTGTTTCTGGTAGACTGAGGAGCAGCCGTGGAGGAAGAAGGGAATGCTTTCAGAGTGTCGCTTACACCCCAGGGACCCTGTACCACCCACGGTCTTCCCTCCCAGCCTCTCAAATGGATCAGAGCAACATGAAATATCAAAACTCACCCAGACGCTCCCAGTTTCTCCAGGCCTTCAGTCCAGCCTTGGCCACCTGGTGAGGAACACAGCATAGCTGAGCTCAGGGAATATAAAATTAGCTGCTATTGGTGCCATGTCAATCAACATCCAATCCCACACCGAGGCAGAGCCATGCGGCCATATGCCTGCCACATGTAGAATGTTACCCAGCCACCTTGGAGAGGGGGAATCGCTCCCCCAGGGAACTCCTTACAGCTCAGACATTTGACTCAGAGATTCAGGGGAGCAAGGAGAGAAAGAATAAGAAATGAATTCACTGCAGGTACCAAACTCTCAGTATGGACCAACCAAGTCCTCTTGAAGAAGAAAAAGGACAGAAAATAAAAGCACAGGAAGGGGCAAAGACAAAGAAGATGTTCCCTTCCAGAAGCCTTGCTTGGGTACAAGGGAGCAATTTTTGAGAAAATGTAATATGCTGACATCACTATTATTAGATATACAGGTATACAAAATGATCACTTTTTAACCTATCTCAGGGAAGAAAAATATTCTGGGTGCAAAGACATTGAAAACAGCATGGGAACAAATGAAGCCAAAAGATACCTGTGTGAGGAAACCTAGAAAGCCAGAGGAGGCTTTTTTGTGAATAAATAATGTCACATGACCTCACCATAACCCTGCTTTGGTTTAATTAGGAGCCAAGAGATGGAGATAAGGAAGGAGAATCATTCAGGCTTTCCAGCTCAGCCTCTAGAAGTTTATGTTTGGCTGAGGAGAAAAAAAATTTTCACTAACAGCAAAAATACATGAATGAATATGTGCTTGCCTTCCAATGAATATGAAGATAGTGGAGATTTTCTTTCCCCTTCCTCCCTTTATTCTTCTCTCCCCCATCTCTTTTTCTCTAGCTCTTCTTTTTCTTCCTCCTTTTCTCCCTTCTCTCTTTCTCTCTCTTCCCAGCCTATCTCCCCCATATATCTCCATATTCTCTCTCTCTCTCTCTCTCTCTCTCTCTCACACACACACACACACACATCAATAGACTAGCCTAAATGTCAGCTGCAAAAGAAGGATGACACTTTCCCAAACTCCTACTTTCCCATGTGATTTTCCTTTGAATTACACTTGTTCCTGTCTGCAGAGTATTAAGACACTCGTTGATTTATCAAAGGCACCCACAGCAATGAAGCAATCTTCAAACTGAGACTTTAATAGAATTGACAGATCTAGTCATTCCCTATAGACCTGGCTAAGACACACAGAGGAACCTGAATATCATTGTCCTACATTATCTGGAATAAATTGCCCAAATTCCTCACTTATGACACACGAATACATCTCTTACCCTAAGGATTGTGTGTGAAGCAAATGCACCTTTCCTTGTCTGAGCTACTTTCCTTTGAGATGTTAAGAATGGAGGAACAAGTAAGGCATCCTGATCAAAAGGAATACTTTTCTTCTCTGCTTAAGAAGCTTAAATAATAACCATTCCTTACACATGCGCAGAGATTTATACAATCCCAAGTACTCTCAACTCTGTTATCACATTTCATACTCACAGACATTAAAAACCTATAAATATAATGTATATTCCCAGTCATCTTAACACCACTAAAGTGAACTGAAATTTTGGGATAGATGAGATGGAGAATGATGGAAGGGGTAATATTAATCAAGATGCATTGTACTTATAAATTGACATGTTAAATTGAAACTCCTTTGTACAGCTACTTAAAGTTTATATATATATATATATATATGTAAAATTTATATACTAGTTACTTATAATCTTGAGTGATCTTTCTATCCATCTATTACCCTACTCTTTCCTCTGCCCTAAACATGCTTTCTCTCCTGGTCTGCTTCTCTTACAATCTCTGTTGCTGTTGTTAAGATGGGTATAAGAGTTTGTGTCTCTATTGTCTTGAGGATCTTTATTCATATGATTGCATCACACCCTTTTCCTTCATTTTATTTCCACTTTGTATTCCAATAATCCTGATCAAGTGATGTCCACGTACACCACAGAGATTTTTGTTTTGTCACCCATAGTGCATTTGTTTTCTTTGTGACTTGTGTATAAAGCATTGTATCCCCATGTCTATGTCTGTTAACACAAAGAAAAGTTGATAGTCTTAAGTTTTCACCTCAGAATGAAATTACTTATTTGTGCAGCTGATTCTTCCAAAAGTACCCTTCTTATATGATCAACCTTTATTTTTTAGCCTTGCCTCAGGATTTTAAAGTTGGAGGAGACTTAAGAAAGAAAAAAGGAGTTGTCTCACTTAAAGGTGAACAAAAAGAAATCTGAACCCACCCTTCCTGCCCAAGTGCTAGGATTATAGATATGTTTCCCATACCCAATGTACTTTCTTTGAAAGTTGCTATATTTTCTCTCATTCATCAGACAATTATCAACCTTCACACAGAATCCAGCAGAGCAGTGAGCTCTCTTCCCCAACTCATCCTCAAACTTAGCTGCTTACAGCTGATGAGCAGTTTTTGCAGCCTTGGTAGAAACACCAGAACCAGATTTCCATTTTGCACTTTGCCCTATACCTGTCCTAAAAACAATGACACAAAGATCACCAGTCTTCACTCTCATGTCTCATCACCAGCACAGGGTTAATAGACAACGCTCATTAAGTCTCTGCTGGTGTCTACTGTCTCCCCATTTAGTTCATATATAGTGTTTGAATGCTAGTCCTTGGGCCTTAACTCGGGGCCTAAGTACTGTTCCAGTGCTTTATTTGATCAAGGCTGTGCTCTATCACTTGAGCAACAGCTCCACTTCTGGCATTTTGGTGATTAATTAAACTTTCCTGTTGAAGCTGGCTTTGAACTATAATCTTCAGATTTTAGGAGATAAGATTACAGGCATGAGCTACTACTGTCCAGCAGCTCATGTTCATTTTATACTTCTTTTTCCAGTTTCCTCAGAACTTCCCTGAAATAATTTGTTTGAGACTTGCTCACCAGACAGAATTAGAAAGGCACCCTTTCCTTGTTTTTCTTTTTTGAAACAAGAGCCAGTACTAGCCCATCTCCCAAATGCCAGCTCCTCTCTCATCTCTTTCATAGCTGGGTCCAAAGATCTGCCTTCTCCGGTGTATGAACAGAAATACATCTGCTTCCGCCAGGAAACTAGAAGTGATCCAGCATGAGGAAATCCTCAGATACGTCCACTCACATTGGGCCACAATTCCTTCCCACTGGTGTTATTCTTCCCTTCACAGCCCCTCATCATTCCATCTGGCAGAAAAGATGAATGAAAACAGGACTCATGGTTGGCGTTTGCACTGCAATGATCATTCATCAACAGGACTCTGGTGCTGCCAAGCACCCAGACAAAAGCGTTTATTTTCTTCTTAGTTCATGCTTAGTTTTAAATCTTTTCCTTGCAATGAGAGATTTTTAAATCCTTGGCTCACATTAGGTTTTAGCTTTCTAGCTTTTTAAATATTTTTCTTCTCTCCCTCTCTCTCTCTCTCTTTCTCTCTCTCTCTCCTGTCTCATACACACACATATACAGAAATGCCAACACACACACACACACACACACACACACACACACACACACGTGAAGCCCTATGTCCTTCATAGAGCTTATTTTTCTAAATATTTGTATCCCAGGCTGGCTTTGAAGCATGATCCTTAGATCTCAACTGCCTGAATAGCTAGGATTAAAGGTATGAGTTCAACTTTCCAATTGACTCTTTAGTGCATTCATTGAAGTTTGATTCATAGAGCATTGTAGAAAATATAGAGTATCAAAAGGGTAAAGATTGAATTTATCTACCCCTTTTTTCACTGTATTTGATATTGGTATAGTTTGGGGAGGGGAAGGGAAAAAAACAAATTGTTTAAATAGGGATACAGGTGGACCCATTGCAACAAGGAAATGTACAAGATGCTATGTCAAAAAACAAACAACGTTTGGGGGGGGGCAATGGGAGGGTAGGTAAGGGGAAACAAAGAAGGAGGCATCAATGCTTGATAAGAAATGTACTCATTACCTTGCTTATGTAATTGTAACCTCTCTGTATGGTATTTTTACAACAACAAAAAAAACGTAGCAATAAAAAATAAAAAAAATAAAGATTCCACATAGAGCTCCCCTATGACCCAGCAATCCAACTTTTGGACAGTTACCCAAAAGATCACAAACAAGGCCATACTAAAGCTACCAGCACAACTATGTTTATTGAACCATAGCTAAGATAAGGAACCTACCCAGATGCTCCTTAGCAGATGAATGGATCAAGAAAATGTGATATATATATATATATATATATATATATATGAATTCTATGCCTCCATCAGAAAAAAATGACACTGACCCCATTTGTTAAGAAATGGAAGGACTTGAAAAAAATTATATTAAGTGAAGTAAGCCAGGCCCAGAGAAACATAGGTCCCATGTTTTCCCTTATTTGCAATAACTAGTATAAGTCTAGAACAAGCAGAAAAGGTCAAAAGCTATGTACATACGACCATATAAGATGATAAGTGAAATGAACCCCAAGATAGGGACACAAGTAGTTTTTTTATTTCTTGCTATTGTTTTTTTTTGCTTTTTTAACTTTGCTATTGTTTTTAACATATTTAAAATTTACTATGTGATTTTTTTGTTTCTCTTATATGTTCTTCCCCCACGGTATAACCCCTGTTTTCACTGTATTTGATGTTGGTGCCTGCATCTTGTATATATATTTTTCTAATTTGGGGAGGGAAGAGAAATAACAAAATGCTGAAACAAGGATACAGGTTGACATATTATAACAATGAGATATACAAGACACTATGTTGAAAATGAACTGTACAACTTTGGGGCAGGGGAGGGAAGAATTGTGGAAGTTGGGAGGGAAGGGATGGTAGGAGAAAAACAAAGAAGGAGGTAACAATGCTTGATAGGAAATGAGTACTCATTACCTTCCTCATGTAACTGTAACCCCTCTATACACTATTTTTACAATAAAAAAGAAAAAATACATAAATTGTTTTAAAAGATCATAGAGCAATCTTTGTAAATCTTTTACTCCTACTTCTTTTATTTTTTATTGTTATTGCAAAGGTGATGTACAGAGAGGTTACAGTAACATAAGTTCCTAGTTCTTTTTTCTTTTCTTTCTTTTTTTTTTTTGGTTGGTTATGGGGACTGAACTCTGGGCCTGGGCACTGTCCCTCAGGTCTTCAACTCAAGGCTAGTGCTCTACTACTTGAGCCACAGTGCCACTTCCAGCTTTTTCTGTTTATGTGGTGCTGAGGAATGGAACCCAGGGCCTCATGCATGAAAGGCAAGTGCTCTACCTCTGCCCAGCCCCCCTAGTTCCTTTAAAACCTCATTCTTTTATGAAGGAACAATCTCTACTCAGTAGATTTATTTTATTATCCTTTTCTTATTTATATTCTGCCATTTTCCTATGTCTTAACTATCTTCACCAACAAAAGATGATTTTTAAAAAGCACCAATATTTTCTTCTAGTATTTTTATTGATTCTTTTTTTCTGTTTAAATTCAGAATTAATATGGAGCTCAATTTGGTAGATGTTGAGGCAGAAATCATCTAATTTTTGTTCCAAATGGCTAGCCATTTATTCCAAAGCTATTTATTAAACAATCCCTTCTTTAGCTAGTGATTTTAAGTACCACACTTTGTCTTTTATAACATTTTGACAATACCTGAATCTATCTTGCGAATATTTAATCTTATTAATTTGGAAAAAATTGGCATTTTTACTATTAAGTATCTTATTCAGAAATGAGGCAAGTACTTCATTTATATATTAGTGTTTCTTCTTTCATTAAGATATTGATGCTTCTCAATAAAGATCTGTTGTTTTCCAAAAGAACCTTTCAATTTCTCATCCAGTTCAAAAGCACACGTATTTCCAATCGGTATAATTAATGAGATGGCCTTGCTTATCATATTTTAACTGGGTAAGTGCTAATGTGTAGGAACTATGGTAGACATTGGGAAGAGCAGCTCAGATTTCCCTTGAAGGCTGAAGGAGGCATTTCCTCAATTTCTATATATTAATAGATGGCAGATCCAGTTCCTTTGGGAACTGCCTTTAGCAGAAGAGAGGTATGTTGCCCATCGGTTCATTTATCCCTCAGACCCTTCATACTCAGTAACTGGTTTGGAAATGGTGAGGAACCATCCCAACTCTAGGACTCCCTGAAGGAAGTACACGGGTTCCGTGGTAATTAGATCACAGTTCAAACTTCCCTCTGCTCCCCTAAAGGTACTGATTATGAAGATATTCATCAATTAATGTCCCTCATGGAAGTCTCCATCTCAGAATATATTCTTTTCCTGACAACTAACACAGTTATTGTCAGGAATGATGGAGGAAGACTGAACAGCTTAAAAACAGGACTACCTGCTAATCAGCTGGCAGTAAAGACACCCCCCTTATCCCTAGTGGTAGGTGGCTCACGGAAAACTACAGGCATGCCGTGAAGTGCAAGTGTTAAAATATTTTACTAGCAACATCCCGGGATGGGACATCCTTGGAAGGAAATGCTCTGGCAGGTGCAGTAGCTTAAATGTTAAGAGAGACTCAGAGAAAGTACTAATTACAAGAACAATGGAATTCAGTGGCTGGCTTGAGTGGCACTGATAGGAGGGGGGAAGGAAAGACAAGAAAAGGCTAAGCATAATTAATCACTAATTGAAGGCTAAGTGTGAAATCAGAGGACCTCCTTGGCAGCATATAAAGAGGCTCTGATCTCCTGGGGGAGAAAGGGGCTAAGGATCAAGCTCCAGACTTAATTATAAGAGTTTTGAAGCTCTAGAGAAAGTAAAATTCTTAGCCTTGATAAATCTGTTCTGCCAGGGTCAGGTGGATGATTGGGGAGGAGTGGCCTGAGACTTAAGAAGAGATCTTTTTGAATAAATTCACTTAAGGATCTTTCCACTCCATATCATCGTGATCTCTTTTAGTCTATACAACTGGCCCACTGCTCCCTATTAATCCAGAGTACTCCCTTGCTTAAAGAAGATGCCCTCCCTGTGAGGCAATTCATAGCCTCTCTCAAGTTTTATCTCTAACCCACTCCTTCTGGTCAAGAAAGAACAATACTGACAATCAAATCATAACATAATCTGGCTAATAATTTGCTGGGCCAGCAAAGGAAGGAGAGAGATTAATGCCTGCCAATTTATACTGATGGAATCTAGGAAGGTATTATGTGGCTAGATCAGAAGTGTGAGTCCAGAACATGAAGATGGGCAAGAGAGAGTTCATAAATATTGGCACACTTTCCTATAACATAGGATTTTACATCCTGGTCCAGGAAATGGTGCTAACATGGAGTTAGGATTGCTCTTGGAAGATCAAAGAAAGATTGCACACTTTAGCAGCAATACAACTCTGCCATAACAGATGGCAAGATAAGGAGTTTCAAAGCTTGGAGAAAGCACTCTAGAGTGGACATACTATGTCAGGGAAGAAAGCTCACCCAGTGACAATGTCATGCAGCAGGACCCAGAGGAAATACTATTTACAGAGTAATAAAGCAACATTCAAGGGACTAGTAAGAGGGACCATCCTTTGTAAACCAGAGATAAGGAAAGGAAATGGTTTAGCATAACTGGGCTCACTGGTCAAAATGGAGTCTATGACCACTGTGGTGGTGATGATACTAAACTTTCAGAGACAAAGATGGCATTTTCTTTATTTATTCAGTTTGTTATTACAAGTATGATAGACCAGGTGACTTAAAACAACAAATATGTTTGTCCACACGATTATGGAGGCTATGATGTTGAGGTTCAAGATACCACCAGATTCCACGTCTGATAAGGCCCTACTTCCTACTCACAAGCAGCTGTTTTCATTTTGTAAGTATAGACAGGAGAAAGAGGTGAGGGAGTTTCCTGGGGTTCTTTTTATAATGGCACTAATCTCAGTCATGAGGGATCCACTCTTATAATCTAATCACCTTCTAAAGACCCAACTTCCTAATACCATCTCATCAGGGGTAAAGATTTCAACATATGAACTTTGAGGAGACACAAATAATCAGTTGTAGGCACAGTGAGCTACATGGATAGTTAAAAGACTTTGGCAAGCTAGAAACAAAATTGATAGACAATAAGAATATTTTTCAACCTAAACAATCAAGGAAATCATTGATGGATGACTAGGAGCCGAGGGTAGATATTTCAATAAGAAACTTGGTCCTTTTGCCAGTCCATCTTCAGAGAGACCTTTGGCCACCTACTCTGGTAAATATATATGAAGAAAGTAGTATAAACTAGCCTACAAAAATCTCAACAAAATAAGTACCAGGAAATGGGTACTTGCAAGAGGGGCATTAAGGCCAAGTGGAAAAGGATAGACAAATGAAGTGGGTAGGAAGAGATGCAGTCAAGAATTCATTGTACACATGACTAAATTAAGGAAAATAAGGGAAAGGTTGGGTCAAATGGGGTGCAAATATTGAAGGGATGACACAGATCAAAATGTGTTGTATATATAAGCTGCTTTGTTAAATGGCAAAAAAAAATCAACAGATGTTCTACAAAATTAAGAAAAGTGAGAGAAGGGTAGTTTGGGAGGCTTTGGTGAGAAAATTAACATTGGTCAAGATGCACTGCATTCTAAACTGCTTTATTGAATGGCAACTCCTTTGTACAACTACTTGAAGGCAATAAAAATTTTTTTTTAAGAATTCAGCCTGGGTTCTTAGGGGTTGCATTTAATACAGGCACGAAAATGCCCTCATGGAAACAGGCTAGAGTAGAATTTATAGGGACATAATAATAATCAGTGCTGTCTTAGACCCAATCTTGCTCTAAACATGCACAGATCTATGGAGGATGTACATGTATACCCCAGTGAAATTTTCCTTGGACCACTAATAATTGGCAAGCTTGGTGAATGACAAAATCCCTACATTTATTCCTTGGGTTTTGCATAAAATATTATAATTGGGAGCCCCTAAAACTATGCCTTCCCAACCAAAAATTGCAGATAAGATACCCTATGGTATTCCTGGGCAAAGAGTAGACATTGTGCACTTCTAAAGAGATTATCATGGACAAGGATGCAGGAATAATTAGATGTCCATTTCAGTCCCATTTAATTCATTAGTCTTGCCCCTACAGAAACTAGACAGACCTTGAAAGAAGAAAGTAGAGGACATCCAGCTCAGCTCTAACTGCAGCATCTGTGTCAGACGTGGTACCTTATCTACTGTACTACTACATGTCTATGTATATAGCACTTTATCTATACTGGTCTCAAGTACATGGTCCATGATCTGGAGAATTTGGTGTTTTCCATTTCCATTGGAAAGAATGATCTAACAGTTTTTTTAACTTTTGAACAGGCAATAGCATACCTTAACCATCTTTTCCTATGGCTACATGAGCGCTCTTGACCTCCATCACACTGTGCCTTTAAGAAATTGGAAACTATTGGACATTTTGCTGAATGTCAACTATATTGATGTGATCAGATTTGTTAAATCAGCTGGTAGAAAATATGAAAACATAACAAACTTATGAAAGCTTTGGTATTACATGTCTCAGAATTAAGAAATAAACCCTATAAAGATTCAGGGACCAGGAATGTCAATGAAGTTCTCAGAGGTCCAAGGATGTTAGGATGTC
Organism: Dipodomys ordii; assembly: GCF_000151885.1. Classification (NCBI taxonomy): domain Eukaryota; kingdom Metazoa; phylum Chordata; class Mammalia; order Rodentia; family Heteromyidae; genus Dipodomys; species Dipodomys ordii. The sequence goes on along the minus strand of NW_012267279.1, from coordinate 5,544,249 downwards.
CATTCTAAAGTAAAGCACACTTCATTATTGCATATCAACTTTTAATCAACAAGAAGGGAACACAATGCAGCTAGTCCAGGTTCTGAGGGAAACATATTAAATATCTGGAAACACTGCACTAACTTCCCACTGGCTGGCAAAATTGTCAGCCAGCTTTAGATAGGCCTAGAGCAGAAAAGGACTCTGCAAGCAAGACCGAGATACAATAAAAGTAGACCTGGCTGCCACTTGATCTATACTACTTGAAAGAACCCTCTGATAGTAGAAATATTTGTGTGAAAAAGATGTCCTGTGAACTTCAGAAGAATGATAATACCTATCTAAAGGGTTTTAGAGCAGTCCCATCTATATTAGAGAACAGGCATCTTTTTTAATAGTTATTTATTTGTATTAAGTAGTTGTGCAAAGAGGTTTCAATTCCAGAAGTCATATTAAGGACAGCAGATATAACAACAACATCAAAAACAAGCTTCTGGTGGCCCAGGCCTAAATCCTAGCTACTCAGGTGAATAAAATCTGAGGATCATGTTTCAAAGCCAGCCCAGGCATTAGCCTCATCTCTAGTTAACCAAAAAAAAAAAAATGTTGGAGGTGGAGCTGTCAGGTAGTAAAGTACTAGCCTTGAGATTAAAAAAAAAAAAAGCTCAGGTACAGTGCCTAAGCTGAGTTCAGGCCCTGGTACTGGCGCACATGCACACACACACACACACACACACACACACACACACACACACACACATGAGTTCCTGCATTTGGGTACAGATGCAATACCTGCCAGTGTACATTGAATGAGCATGTGATCCTGTTTATCACAAACTAGATTTTTTTCAAATTAATAAAGTAGTGAGATGAATCGAGACAAGTATCAATTCATCAAAAGATAAATGTTACACAACAAGCAGGGTCAGAAGGATTAATGAGCAACACAGCAAGTCACTGCAGACTCCCTTCCACTTTCTACTGTAGGTCAGTGCCCCATCCCCATCTCATTCCTGTAGCCACAGAAGTGCATATCCTTTTGACTCCCAATGGGACCATGTGACAGTAGAACCAAAAGACATGAGAATTTGAGATATAGGTGTATCTGTTCAATAAATGGATACAGCATGAAAACAGACAACTGCTATGCAAAAGCTCCACTACAGGTAGCCTGGAAAGCATGTAGAAGAAACAGTTGATAATGCACTTAGTGTGGAATGAAAAATGGCAAAAAGAAATAGACAAAGTCAACAGTGACTGGTTTGTCTGGTTTGTTAGAATGCTGGAAGAGAGGAGACTGGACAAGGAAACTTGCAGAAGAAGCACCAAAATGGAACTGTAAAGGATGGCATGGAATGTTGATATCTTTACTTGTCATGTTAACTAACCCAACAGGATCTACCAGTAACAAAGGACAACCAGACAAGCCAGATGTCTTGTCCAATTGGTGTCAGCCACCTTCCGCCACCCTAGAGCTAGGCTAGTACGTGTTGGAGGAGAGTAGTAAAAACAGAAAAGGAAAGGTAAACATGGACCCAACAGCATGAGTCCCTAGTCACCAGGACCAAGCTAACCACTACTGCCACCAAATGTCAACCCTGTTGGTAATAGAGATCAAAGCTGCTTCTGCAATATCACTGTCTCTCAAAGAGACTAAATAATGATTATATTGCATGCCTTCCATCATAAAAGAGATGGTGATTCTTCTTTTCTTTTTAATTTTATTTTATTGTAAAGATGCTATACAGAGGGTTTACAGTTATATTAATAAGATAATGAGTATATTTCTTGTCAAATATTATTACCCCTTCCAAAACAAAGGTGATTCTTCTTGATTGAGACTGGAACATACTCTGACTTGCCTTTCCTACTGGCAGGCCTCAGCCAGCACTAGTGTCCCCTGGTAGATCTCATCTGCTGTCTTGGATTCCACAAATAGGATTTTGGACCAAGGTACCTATTTTATAGCTAAAAGAAACACAACAATGGATGCACAGCATTCCATACCTGAGTCCTGTTACATAATCCTCTTATAATATGATGTGCACACATATTTCATTCAATGTACTGTCCTTCCATTAAATTATTTTTATTATTTTTATCTTATGCTTTTAAAATTTATTCTTTATTTTTAAACTGAATGGCTAGCTTGTTTATTTTTAGCCTTTTGTATTAATTAAAACATCATGATTGTAAATTTTTCTTTTATTTTAGCTTTAGCCACATCTCATAAGTCTTTGTGATATTGTTCTATATATGTTTGTTGGCCTAGATTATTATTTTGTTTTATTTTCATTTAAGCTAAGAGTTAAAACTGATCAATTTCATTTTTTTTATCTCTCTTTAACACAGTTTTGGTGAGTTCAGGTTTTTAAATGTCTCTTTTCCAAATAATCATTTAGATTCAGTAATCTGATATTCTTGCTTTCTACAACCAAAACATTTTAATTAATGACACATCACTAAGCAGAAATGACTTCTTGGATGGATCTTAGATTTGTGGATCTTCACCCCAGCTCCCTTCTCTCTCTAAATTAAGAAATTAATAACAACAAAAGAACAAAAACTAGTTACTAGCAGGTAGTACAAACCATCTTCCACCTTGCTACAGCCCAACTTCTCATTTACATTGCCAAACCACTCTCTGCTTTACTGGAACTGTGACCACGAGCAAATCCCTCCTCAACAGAGCCACAGTGTTTCCTATACTTACCCTTTCATTCATGAGTAGAATGAACAGAGCCCTTGACCCTGGGCTACCCTAGTAAAGCCTCCCATGTTCTTCTAGCCCTCCTTTCCTCCTGATACAAACTCCAGGCCAACCTCCAGCTGCCTTTGCAGCTCAACATTTCACATACAACTCCGTGGCTGCAAAATGGGAGGTACTATAAATAGAACCCTTTCACTGAAGTCATAATCAAGGGTCCCACACTGCCTTGTCTTGCACTGAAGAGGGATGCCCGTGACTCAAGTCTACTGTACGACCCTTCCATTTCCTTTTCTTCCCCTGAAACACAGAATTGCAAGCATCACCTCTATACTTTGCGGGTTTTAATTTTCTATTCACACTTTCTATGTTTTTCCCATTTTGTACCTCGACACAATTTTAGGACATTTTATTTTCAAGGACCCTGTATGAACAGCTATTAGCATTCTTGTGGACCAAATAAAAGACATATGAGAAAATCCTTAAGATTTAGGAAATATAGGAATTCCTATATTTGCAGTTTTGAATTCCCCTATTAGGAGAACAAGTTGAATCCAATCCAGGCCCTAGGCAGCAGGCAGCTGTCAGGAATTTACTTTAAGAGAACCCATCACAGTGAATCCAAACACGATTCCTGGAAGAAACCTTCAGATCCATTGTGAGAGATACATGAAAATGTCCAGGCCAGAGCACAGAAGCAGACCCAATGGCCGCATGAATTAGATTGGAATAAGAACACATTAAGTAAGATTGGTGAAAGATTAAGTTGAGTTCCTCTGGGTTTTTTTTTACTGTGTGAGTTAATTCACATATTATTGATACAAATATTTACATTGTCCTACTTGTATATTTTTGGTTTGTGTAGCTTATAACCACACATTGATTTCCCTCATAATCTCCATTTCCAGGGGTGTTAAGCATTTACTGCTGAACCTCTAGTCTTTCTCTATTTATACTTCTCTATTTATACTTTCTCTATTATACTTCAATGTTTTCTTAGCTAGCTTTGGCATGTACAACTCTTTCATAAGTAACACTCATTTTTGTCCTTACAAGAATGAGATGAGTTAGGTAGAGTAGAAAAGATACCTGTCTTACAGATAAGGAATTAGATGCAATGGGAGATTAAGTGGTATGCACTGAACAAATCAATGACAGTGTAGCATCTAAGCTAGACTCTAGAGCCACTGACTTCTGTCCCAATTATGGTTACCTTAGGATTCTGTAGAAGTGTGCGGGAGGATATTCATCGTCAATGGACAGATTTGGATGGAAAGCAGTACATAGTGAGATGATGATGCAAGCATTCACACATCATCCTCTCAAATAAGACATAGTTACATGACTTCAAGCCACCACAAGCCTCCTATTCCTCAGGAGACTACCCTAAATTCTACATTGCTTTACCTGTAACCAGCAATTCACGCCCATCCCATAAGCTGGAGCTGTTTTCATGCTCATACATTTTATAGTCTAAATATTTAACATGCAAAGTTCTGTAATCTTACAAATAAGAAATAATGACTAGGACTTGTAGAAACAACAACTATTCTATATTCCTTATGTTCATCTATGTGGGTTCCTAATTCCTTCCAATATTAACTACCTGGGTTCCATAGAAATGTGCAATTAGCAGCAATCCTGTTGAGAAAGGGGGTAAGGTGTTCCTATGCCTCCATCAGAAAGAATGACATTGCCCCATTTGTTAGGAAATGGAAAGACTTGGAAAAAATTATATTAAGTGAAGTAAGACAGGCCAAAAGAAACATAGGTCCCATGGTTTCCCTTATTTGCAATAACTAGTATATGTCTGAGTCAAGCAGAAAAGGTCAGATAAAGTGATGTTAGGGAAATGAACCCTAAGATATGTATTCAGGTGTTTTTTTTCTTTCATGCAATTGTTTCTAACACATTTATAAGATTATTTCTTTGTTGCTTTGTATGTCCCTCCCCCATGCTATAACCCCCGCTTTCACTGTATTTGATGTTGGTATAATTTGTGGAGGGGTAGGGAAAAACAAATTGTTTAAATAGGGATACAGGTGGACCCATTGCAACAATGAGATGTACAAGTCGTTATATCGAAAACAAACTTTACAACTTTGGTGGGGGGGTGGAGGAGGATTGGGTGGGGGTGGGGGAGGATGGGAAGGGGAAACAAAGGAGGAGGCTACAATGCTTGGTAAGAAATGTACTCATTATCTTGCCCATGTATTTGTAACCCCTTTGTACAGTATTTTCACAATAAAAAAATTCTCTTGTATTTGCTTGCAGAATGCCCAAAAGCTTTCACAGGTCTCCCCAGAAAATGAAAGTGAAATACTTTTCTACATTACAGTAAGGGTTTCTGAAGTGGACATTTCCTAGTGTGTCAGACCATTGAGATTAATTCAGCATAGCACTACTTCTAGCCTCAAGAATGCATGAAAAACTTCTTACTAACACTCATGATTTTTGTTTATACCTTCTGACAAACATTCACTTTCTACCAACCCTTCGGGGGGATTCAAGCTTCCAGGGGCTTCCAATATTTGAAAACTTCTTGGAAAAATCCATTACAGCCAAACTACTTGAGCCATTGACTGGTCTTAGATGTCAGTTACTAAGGTTACATAAAGAACAAGTAACTTAAGGGAATTTTTACTTAAAATGCCCCTCAGTAGATGAATGGATCAAGGAAATGCTATATATGCCTCCATCAGAAAGAATGACACCACCACATTTGTAAGGAAATGGAAAGACCTGGGGGAAAAATCATATGAAGTGAAGTAAGCCAGACCCAAAGAATCAGGTTCCATGGTTTCCCTTATTTGCAATAATTAGTATATATCTAGGATAATCTCAGCAGATGAGCAGAATAGCTTAATAGATATGTACATATGACCACATAAGATGACACTGAGTGAAATGAACTCCGAAGACATGGACACAAGAGGTTTTTCTTTGTTGTTGTTTTTAATGTACTATTGTGATTTCTTGTTTCTTTAGTATGTGCTTCCCTCTCTGGTATATCCCCTGTTGTCACTGTATTTGATTGTGATACCCTGGTATTGTATATATGTTTATTTGAATTAGGGAAGGGAAAGGGGCCAACAGAATGGCGAGATAAAGGACAAGGGGGGGAACAATGCAACAGCGATATACACAAGACAGTATGTTGGAAATGATCTGTACAACTTGGAAGTGGGGGAGGGAAAGTAGGAGAAAGATGAGGGAGGAGGTAACAAGTTTGACAAGAAAGGTACTTATTACCTACTTATGTAACTGTAACCCCTCTGTACATCACCTTAACAATAAAAAAAAGCTCAGAAATAAAGGACCCAGCCTCCAGAAACCTATGAACAACAGAGAAAATCAGATGTTGAGAGAGACTCAGTATATAGAAAGATCTATATAAATGTTCAATAAATAAACTAATTCATTAATAGTAAATAATGGAAAGCAAAGACGTAGGGTTGACGAGGACTAAGGGCAGGTACTAAGATTTGAACCCAGAGCCTTGATCTTGCTAAACTGTGCAATACCACTTGAGCTATGTCCCAAACTCTTTTTCCTTTGTTTGTTTGTTTTTTGGATAGTCTCAATTTTTTGCCCAGGCTTCTACTTACGCCTCACTATAGCTGGGATTATAAGTATGTGTCAGTCCAGCTGGCACCTAATAATGAATTTTATAAGACTTTCCTGACCTTCAACTGCCATAAACCATGTAGATGCATTCTTGTACATAGACATAATATGCAAATATTTCATTTCCCATCAACACTAAGTATTGAGCATGGATTGATTACAAACAAATTATTAGAGTTATTGGCACAAAGGAACCAATGCTAGCAATAAATTTGTATGGATATTTTACCCCTTCAGTCTCTAAATGTGTGTGTGTGTGTGTGTGTGTGTGTGTGTGTGTGTGTGTGTGTTGGACCAGTACTGGGTCTTGGACTCAAAGCCCCATGCTTTCGCCTAGCTTTTTCTCTCAAGGCTGACACTCTACCAGTTGAGCCAGAGTTCCACTTCCCATAGGAGGATGTGCTTACCAAGGAATGCTTACCAAAGACAGCTGAAAACAAGGTAACAGGGGGGAAAAAAGTCTGAATGTGGCTAAAGACAATACAAAGGATCACAGCTAAAGCCTCAGCATCAATTAGGCCAGAAGAATGAAACAAGATCATCAACAGAAAACCCAGTCTTGGATACAGGAATAAGGTAGACAGGTCAGGAAATAGAACATGCAAGTGGGCCAAAGCAAATGTTCCAAAAGAAAGTGGAAGAGGAAGTAATGGGCTGACAGAGGAGGTTGATTCACAACGTAGCAAGAAGCCCAGTAGCTAACACAGTCTGCAAGCTCAGATCAAAGAAAGGCCTGCAACATACAAAGCCCAAAGTTCCAGGTACAACAAAGTCACCATGAAAGATGGACAGCTAACTCCTCCCACAGAGAACAGCATCCATCCCATTTCCCCCTTGAGAATCTCATAGTGACCTATGATTGCTACTGATGTGGCCAGGGTGGCCTCTTCCCCTTTGTCTCCTAGGCTACAATCACTGTCAAAGATTAGGAGTTGATCATATATTTGCTAATGTCTAATGATGTGTTACATGATGGGCCTTCCTCGAGATAATTAGACAGGTAAATGAATAATTATCCAACATGTAATCTGCCAATTAAAAATCTAGGACATTTGGAATTGTTTCTTATTAAAAGGGAAGGTACAGAAGCCCCTTGCTGGTGTTTTTTTTTTCCTTTCTTTCTTTTCATTTACCTTTAATTTTTTTTCCTTGCAGGTTAAAGCTGACTCCACATCCTAAGGGACCAACACAAGCCATCAAGTTAAATGATGTCCCTGATAGCTCTGTGGATCAATAGTTATATAGGCCTATTCCTCATCTGAGCTCTGTCAGGGCCCAAATTATACACTGTACATGAAAACCACCTCCTGGATTTACTGCCTTTGCACCCCCAGCCATGGAAGCTGCCTGATCACTCTGCTTTTATTTCTTTTAAGCTTTAACTAAGCCTTTGCTACTGATTTTTCAACATTTCCAAAGTGGCCAAGAGGCAATTAGCCAAATTCTCCTCTCTTCCACAAAACAGTAATGATTTCTTTGACTTCCAAAGAAACTCTCTCATGCCCTATTTCTTTTACTGAGATATTGTCACATAAGAAGACACACAATGGGCAGAGAGATTATGATAGCATGAAAAAGCAGACAAGAACTAGGCCATCTACAATACTTTGGATGGCCCCAGAGGTAATTCACTAGAATCTGGACCATCAGCATTTATAGGAGAATGATAAATGAACTGAAAACTCTATTCTTCTGATAATCAGGGGCAGCATGAATCTCCCCACCTCTCTGTGCTTTGGTTCCTCTCTCTCTTAAATAGGAATTATTCTACTTTCTTGCATTTGCTAATAGAGAACATACTAACCTAAATCAAATAGAGTACATGAAAACATTCTGTACTCTTGGGAGTGAAGGTGTCCTATAAATTCTAGATTCTATCATTATTTCATACTTCTATACCTCAGATTGATCTGGTCTCATGAATCACTTTATAACAAAGTGAACATGAGCTATATTGAACTGTTTTTGAGCTTCCCAATCTCCCAATTGTGTCAGATGTCTAGAATTATAGCCCTTGGAAATAATGTATGAAGCATAGCTTAAGGTATAGAAACTGACGCTTGCCTGTGGTTAATAGACGATATCACAGAGTTTTCTAATCAGTGTCCAGGACACAGATACCCATGGTATGAGCTTGGTGGCCAGATTGATGAGTTGTCTTACTTCTCTGAACTACAGTCTTTAAATCTGTCATCATTTAATCCATTTCTCTTTTCTTCTTGTGCATGTTCTTGAGATTTTCTGCTTATTAAATCTCAGTAATAACCACTGCTTTATTCATTAATAAAAAAAGACTTTATGTGTGTTGGTCCATGCAATTTCCCAATGCCTACTGCTGTTTTAAATATTTTATAATCTAGTGCCATGTTACCCACTTTGTATAGCTTTAGCTCTATACAGTAAGAAAGCATAATCATTAGTAGCTGCTATACTCCTGCACCCAGTTATACTAACTCACCATTTTCTATCCGCTCCTATTCGGACTTATCTTAAACAGTATTTAACTAATTGAAAACATGAAAGCATGTTAAGCCTAATTTAGTTATAAAATTATGGCAAAAGGGGCCAGTCTTGTTTTTTTGACTCAAGACCATTGTCTTGAGTCACATTCAGAGGTCATTTTCTAAATGTTTGAATTTAATCAGCATTTGGTTTTGCAATCTTGGCAGAAAACAAACTGCAGACTTTCACTGCCTTCTGTGCCTATAGGAACAAAGGATGCTTGCCATTGCTACGCACCAAACCAACTCGGATTGTTTTCCCAGACCTCCCTGAATGGCCCAGGGAGAATTGTGTTGGGCCATTTGACCTCTTCTCACTCCCCAATGAATATCAGCATACGGAAATGGTCCACATGTTATTATTTGCCTATGGTGAAAATATTCCCTCCTCTTCTTTTACATCTGTATTTGTGAAACTCAAATGAAGTAATAGAATAATAATGAGCATATAGACTTTTATATGCCTGTCATATAAAAAACTTTGAATTTTAAAGTCTGTTGTTAATAACAATAAATGAATATTTAATTTAGTTACTTTATTTCTGGGTGGTCAAGTCTTCTGAAATACTTGTGTCCCAGATGTTGAGCTTCCATTTGTCCTCCAAACTCAAAATATTTCAATTTCCTGACCATAACTTAACCACTAGAATGGAATATCATTCTATCATTTCAGTTGACTTGTACTTAACTCGAATATACCATTGGTAATAACCCATACCAATTATAGATCATCTCTAAGTTCCTATTCCACTTAATAGCTACAGCATTATGCTTTTGAGTTGGCAGAAAGCTCAGAGTTACTCATGCACAACAAATGGTTTATGAAGTAACATTGGTCCTAATGTCTGATCTTATACCCAAGTCAGTGTAATTTAGTTTTCCTCTTTATGGATTCAATCCACAAGGAGAATTATAATAACCAAAGAAAGTATCACTGAAACAGTGCCTGAACAGTAATTTCTTTAGGAATATAGCCTTTAATTTGAAGCTACTTTGCTTGGATGAAAGCTATAATCATGGTTCGTTCCATTTGGCAACAAAACAAAGAACTGAAGGATTTACAAACTGACAGATCTTCTAATAAGTGTAAGAGATCAAATTTGCATTCTTTTTTATAACTAGGTGACACATCCCATCACCTATTCTGACTCTGGGACCTTATTAACAGCCAATTCACACATAAACAATTGACATAATGACCCAAATCACTCACAACTGTGACCAAAAAAAATGCCAAATGGTCAAATCCATGGGCACCCAGGTTGTCCAGATATAGTCAAGTGTGAAGATAACCTGACCTGGAAATTCCACCTCCTAATTTCTGACCTTTGATCTAGCTGGTTTGAGCAAGTGGGGGTATGTGCCCTTTCTGCTGCTCTACAAACATCCTTCCCACAGCAGCCTTGTCAGTGAAGGGAATGATGATCCCAAATGAAGAGCCTAGATTGACAGTTAAAAAAACAGGGGCGACCTGTTAGACTGGCCAACATTTTTAAATTGAACAACAACAAATGCTGGCAGGGATGTGGGGGAAAAGAAACCCTACAGCACTGCTAGTGGGAAGGTAAATTAGTACAACCACTCTGGAAAACTAAACATAGACCTTCCCTACAACCCAGCCATCCCACTTCTTGGCATCTACCCTGAGCATCATGAACCAGGATATGATAAAGATACGTGCACATCCAGGCTAATTGCCATACTAGTCATAATAGCCAAGATATGGAACCAACCCAGATGCCCTACAATAGATGTGTGGATCCAAAAATTGTGGAATTTTACACAGCCATTAGAAAAAATATAATAATGTCATTTGCAGGGAAGTGGATGTAACTAGAACAAATAATGATATATGAGGTAAGCCAAGATCAGAGAGACAAACAGCACATGTTCTCTCTGATACGCAGAAGTTAAATCTAAAATGCACTGGAATATGACAAATTACACAGAATTCTAGATACACACAGTGAGACCAAAAGAGGATAGTCTCAGGAAAGAATCACAAAGGTGCAATACCCAAGCACCTCTTCATTATATAAAATAATATCCTTACTGAAACAAACTACAAAGATAGGGAAACAAAGAACTTTTTCTTAATGTGTCTTTTCTTTTTCTGATGCCTGTGTATTCTTCACCTTATATATGGTATGTTCACATGCACATCCAGGGGAGGACACAGAATCTGAGAAAAAAATGGAGAGCAGCAATGGAGCAAGAAGCATGCTGGACATTGATGAAAGTGAACTATGCAACTTATGGGTGGAAATGAGAGGGATGGACTAGGAGAGAATGAGGGAACAGATGACACTGTATACCAAAGGAAATGTATTACCTGACATATGTTAATGCAACCGCTCTGTATATCACCTCTAAAATAACAATAATTTTTATTTAAAAGGTGATTTGAACAGCTTTGGAATACTCAGAGAAAGACCATGCTAGTGATGGGAGCTCCAGAACCAAAGTATACTGTGCCCACTGTGTCGTGTGTGCTTTGTAGACCAGGATGAACAAAATAGCCACTAGAGGAATATGCCTGATGTTATGGGCCACCTTTTACTCACAGTCCACAGAGAGAAAGTTAAAAACTATCACTTACACTTCTAAGTTATAAATGATTTATGAATGAAGAATTTGATCTAATTTCCTCTTCTCTTTCTTAGACCAGGCTTGTAATACTACAAGCCTATATGCCAATATCAGGGCCAAGATTTGCAGGGGTATTCTGTATCCTTGCTCTTATATATAAGTTTAACTGATTTGGGGAAGGGAAGGAGAGCACAAAAATGGTGGGGGGAAAAAACAGTGAACCAATTCATCAGTGATACTCACTAGACACTAAATTGGAAATAACTATAAAACTTGAGGAAGAGAATTACCAGCTCCTCTGGGACACAGTAAAAGGCAGTACTCAGGGGTAAGTTTATAGCTCTGAGTTCCTATATCAACAAATTGGAGAGATCTGAAACCAACAATCTAATGACACATCTAAACCTCCTTGAAAAAGAGCAGCAAGATAAACCCCAATCCAGTAGACAGAAATAAATAATTAAAATTAAAATAGAATTAAATGAATTAGAATCCAAAAAAACTATAGAAAGAATCAACAAAACAAAGA
>NW_012267279.1:5519734-5529277 GCF_000151885.1 Dipodomys ordii | reverse complement strand
GGAAGGGATGGGAAGGGGAAACAAAGGAGGAGGCTACAATGCTTGATAAGAAATGTACTCATTATCTTGCCCATGTAATTGTAACCCATCTGTACCGTATTTTCACAATAAAAAAATTAAAATTAAAAAAATACTTGAGGAAGAGGAAAGTCAGGGGGAAAATACTGGGAGAAAATTAGGTGACAGTTTTCAAAAAGAAATGTACTCATTACCTGGCTTAGGTAACTGTAATCCCTCTGTAATTACCTTTACAATAAAATTTAACTAGATAACAAAAACAAAAAAGACTGTAGAAGGAGAACAGAACATACTGTAAGCAAACCCATTTGGTTGAATATCTAATGTTTGAAGCTATTTTCTTTCTGACTTTGATGAGCATTTAGTTGTATCTGAATTCAGGCAAAGAAGAAGGGAGTGTTATCAGACTTTTTCAAATCCCAACATTTTAGGGAGCCATATGATCTAAGTTAATATTAGCTAGTATGATAAACTCCAAAATTGCTTTGACTTGGAATAATAAACTCATATAATGGTTCAAGTTAGCATCTCTGGTTAGATGGAATCCATCTAAGGAATGAATCAAGGGTCTAGACTCTGGCCCTGTTTAAGTGTAGATTCCAAGGCCAACACAGAATTAAATACCATTCTAGTAATCCAAAAGAAAAAGGGAGCTGGAAGGGAGAGGGAGGGAGATTTCCTGGGTCATGTCTGGTAGCAAATTTCCTTCCCATTCCTCCACCTAGGATATAATGAATTGTATCTGTACATTCAGTAAAAAGAAACTGATTTCCTGATTTTAATACACTTCAAACCTTATTTTAAAAAAAAACAATTGATGTTGAGCCATTGTCACCCCTAACTTAAAGAAGAGAAAAAGGAGATTTCATGAAGCACAATATCCCACACATCACATTGAAAAGCCTAGACCTGAACCCAGTTACCACTAACTCCTAAGTTTAAGATCCAGAAAAAGCACCATGTATAATCAGCAGAGAGTAAAGTTTCAGTAAGACAGGAGTGCACTAGATTAACCTCAAGTTTCTGGGCAAGCTCTACAGATGATGTTCTGGTTCTATGCTGTACATACTGTTTTTTTTTTCAAAAGAGATAATCATCCAAGGGTCATGTTATAAGCTAGTCCATCAAATGGATGCTCAGACTCAAGCATTTTTGGATTTGCACTGCCACCATCATAAATGGTGTCTTTCCTGTGTGAGGATTTTTCGCAAAATTTTTTAGTATAATGAAATAAACGGGAAGTATAATGAAAAAATGGGAAGAGAAGACCATGTCTTGCTTGAAACTCAAGGGGTGATAAATGAACTCAACAATGCTAGTCTTTTGTAGGTTTATGATGTTTAACTGGGAAAAAACATGTGATCCTGTCCATGCATGGTTTTGATTGGCTTTGTTGTCATTGACCCATTTGAGAAACTGGGCGTTACCTCTTTGTCCAAATTCTAACATCTTTTCTGTTTATTACTCATGATCTGATCTTTCTGACAATGTGAGGAAATCTCATCTGTAAATATCTGCAATGATTTGTAGGTGGCAGGTAAGCCTATTAGTAGGTTATATTTAACGCAATTTGAAATTGCATTGTCTTTCAGGAAAAGGCAGATGTTTCCAGATGTCACAAATCAGCCTTTATGTCTGACTGATGGAGAATATGCAGGAAACATCTTGCATTTCTGCCATGTGTTATTGGGAGCTTCTAGGACTAGCTAATTTATGAGTCAGAACTTGCAGCTTTCTCCTTGTTTTTGGATTGCTTCAGTAGCCTCCTCTTCAGCTATCACAAAAGGGTGACAAAACCCACAGTTGATTCACTCATCTGGCTCTCCTGCAACCACAATTTTGCAGTGATTAGGTACCAGGGACTTCACAAACATTTGCCAAGAATTTGGTCACACACCATATTTGAGGAATACCTTCAGTGAGAGCTTATTGGTGCTACTGACAAACCCAAGAACACTTTATTTAGTTTTCCTGGAATTACTTAATTGGTCAAATCCTAAATAGTGTTCTATTTATATAATGTTGTGAGTACTGACTTAATTTTTGTATGCATTTGTCAATTATTCCCATCAACTCATCTTCACATAAGTAACTTGATGTAAGATACTAATTAGCTGAGCAATTTTATTGTTTAGTCTATAAGATCTGTGGTTATTTTTATACCGCATAAGACTTCACAGTTTTTTGGTGGCTTTGCCAATTTTCTGTCCCTTTGTTTTTACTACATTTCACTCTATTCACCCAGTTACTACTGTAATCTGAGTTAAGTCATTTTTTCCTATTGCTGTGACAATCCAATAATAAATGCTTCATCCATAATATTTTAAACTTGAAGTATCATTTGGTTACTGAGGTAATACATATTATTTTAGAGTAGGAAATTTTGAAAACATGAGGTCAGAGAATAAAAAACTTCCAAGGCCACAATAAGTATAATTCTTGCAAATAATTGTTAGGTACCATGATTTTTGAAAACCAGACAGACTTATCTCTCCTCTTTCTTTCAAGCAATACAATGTGTTCTACCTTCTCTGTTTTTCCATCAACTGCTCCCAGACTTGAGCTCTCGCATCTGATGGCATATCGCTTTCTGATTCAATAACTAGGCTTTTCTTTATTATGGCTAACTACAGAGCCACCACATTTTACTCACTTAGCCTGGCTGTCAGTCGAATAAAATGTGGCTACCTTTCAAGTCCGCAAATTGTCACCTCAGTTCCCAATAGAGAGGTTCCAAATAATGGAACATTTACAGTCTTCCTCTATTGGCTTCTCAGCAAACCAGCTCCAGTGAATGACTGGCTTTGTCAACCAGAACACAGGATAGTCACAGTTCAGCAGGCTTGGGCGCTCCTTAAATTTCTTGTTCCAGACCATCAGATCTGGCCTGCTATTTGCTACTCTTTTTAGCATGGAAGGCCATTCCTGGGTGAAAAGGCCATCACTTTCCCTATGAGCTCACCTCTAACTCTCCTTTCCCTCACAGTGACTACTGGCCCAAAGGAGGAACTTCTAAGGTCTTTATGGTGTTATCAGAGACCTATGTAGCAACTCACAGCTTGCTTCTCATGCACAAGGACACTGAGCTGGGTTTTGAGAGGCTTGTAATTAGTATAATTGCTTTATTTTGATTGCTGAAGTTAACAACATGGGCAATGCCCAAGTATATTATCATCAATTGATGAGTTGGAGTTTCAAAAATCTGATTATATGACATGTGTTCATTGCTGTTGAGGAATAGCTAATGCTTTATTCCTTGAGATGCTTAAATCATTTTGCCCATGATATTATGCCAGGTGTGAATAATCCTTAAGAAATAAACTTACAGTACTTTGCTATGTGGGTCGGCTGTTTGTGTTTGCATTGGCGCTTGCCTTAAAATTATATCCAAGAGAACAGGTAGCTCATCACTCAGTTGATCAGGAGCATATCAGCAGAGTTTAAAATATCTTTGTGAGACAGATCACTTAGAAAGTACCTCAGTGTCACAGTGCACTGGTAAACAAGTGGTCCTGAACCTCCAAGTGATCCTTAGTATTATCAAAAATGGGGCAGAATTAAAATTATTATCAGCATTTTTGGTCACCTCAATTCAGGGGTAAGGAAATCAGAATTTAATGGGCAAAGACTAGGGATCCTGTCAACCATTATATAATACACAGTGTAGCCCCCCTCTCCAATAAGGAATTATTTAGCTTTATGTGTTATTAGTGAGAAGGTTGAGAAGCCTGTGCTTGACTGAAAAAGAAGAGTTAACAAGTGTTGTATGAAATAGAAAGGATTTTACTCAAGATCAAACAGGTTACCCATTCCAGAAGATCTACAAAAATTTCAAAGTAGGTTTCATTTGTTCATGCATCCTAACAACTGAATGTCTTACTTTGCCTTTTCAAAGTTCAACCTTTTAGTGATGTTGGTAAAAAGCTCCTTGAAATTAATATTTATGGTTCAAATGAACATACTAATTTTTTCCTAATACCTAAGACTTTTGTTTATGAAAGATACAATGATGAATGCTCACTAAGCATTCCACACATACCAGGACACCCTTGTGGAGATATTTTAGATATGAAAGAGCCAATAAGCACAAGTTTATCAAAAAATAGTCATTACCCAAAGTTAAGAAACCAAAGCCCTACTCAGGAGGTCAAAAACAAAGAGCTAACCTTACATTTCACGTGGATATACAATTTAAATCATATTAAAATAAATTATTATAGTCTAAATTCTGACTCTTCCCCCTTGCTTATTGAATCAGATTCAAGGGAATGTTTTAAAATATTAAATTTAATTCTTTTTAAATATATTTTTTGTTGTAAAGATACTGTACAGAGGAGTTACAGTTACATGAGCAAGGTAATGAGTCCATTTCTTATCGAGGATTGTTTTTCCCCTACCATCCCTTTCCTCCCCACCTCCTCAACTCCTCCTCCCCCCCAAAAAAAATTGCAAAGTTCATTTTCAACATAGTGCCTTATACATCTCGTTGTTACAATGTATCCTGTATCCTTATTTCAGCATTATTAAAACATTAAATTTAATTCTTGATCATTTAAAATATAAGTATGATTTGGGGGCTGGGAAGGTGGCTCAGTGGTAGAGCGCTTGCCTTGCATGCATGAGGCCCTGGGTTCAATTCCACAGCACCACATAAGCAAAAAGAAAAAAAGCCGGAAATGGCGCTGTGGCTCAAGTGGTAGAGCACTAGCCTTGAGCTGAAAAGCTGAGGGACAGTGCCCAGGCCCAGAGTTCAGGCCCCACAACTGGACCCCCCAAAAAAGAAAATATATATGTATATAAGTATGATTTGGAATAGTAGACTTCTATTTTTCAAATCTTTAGCATAAAGTAGTTATGAAAGTTTGTGGGAAGCCATATATGGTGACTCATGCCTTTAATCCCAACTACTCCAGGAGCTCAGATGGAAAGAATCTTAGTTCCAGGCTAGCCTGAGCAAAAAACTGAGTGCAGTGGTGCACACCTGTCATCCTAGCCAAGACCAGAAGTGTAAATAAGAGGGTAATCATTTGAGCTACCCTGGACTTACAGTGAGACTATCTCAAAAGCAACCAGGGCAAATGGAGAGGAGGAACCTTGGGTGGTAGAACACCTACTTAGTAAGCACAAAGTCCTTTCAAACCCCAATTCCACCAAAAAGTGTCTGCTCGATTTCTTTCACCTATTTCAGATGAAAGTAGAAAAGGTAAGAATATAAGGTTATAAATGGAGAGGCCCCACTACCATCTAATCTTCAAGTAAAACATTTGTTAAGAGGGTCCAGGAAACCAGGATCCTGGTTTCAAGTAGCTATACCACCCTAGGAGTTGTCTAGAAGCTGCACACACACACACACACACAAGGACAATGATGAGAACATTCCATTAGAAATGGAAGCCCTGCCCCAAATTTCAAGATGGATCTCTAATCATTATTAATTCAATCTATTTGAATCCTCTTGGATTGCTAAGGGGTTAATTTGCTTTTTCTTCCTCCTATGGATTTAACTTACCTTTCTAAAAGGACTGGGAAGGAGATACCTTTTTCACAGTAAAAATAGAGTACCTCTTACCTCTGGCTTCCTAAAGATTATGCCATCTAAAGAAAGAATAGTCAACAGAGAGGGAAGGAAAAGCAGACATACTCTGTCAGGCCTTCTTCATAGGGCACACAAAGGAAAGCACAGCCAAGTCTCCACACATTTTCTGCCTTATCTTTCTCAGCCCCTGAAAGGAGCTCTCCAGAAAGTCTACATGAGTCCTACATAAAACTCCCAGAAGGCTGGGAAGGTGGCTCAGTGGTAGAGCGCTTGCCTTACATGCCTGAGGCCCTGGGTTCGATTCCTCAGCACCACATAAACAAAAAGAAAAAAGCCAGAAGTGGCGCTGTGGCTCAAGTGGTAGAGCGCTAGCCTTGAGCTGAAGAGCTGAGGGATAGCGCCCAGGCCCAGAGTTCAGGCCCCACGACCGGACCCAATAAAAAAAAAAAAACTCCCAGAAAATGAGACTTGTGACCAATCTATGCACAGCCAAATTCCTTCTCATCTTCCAAGATGGGATCATAATGGGTTTGAGGCATTGTGAGCTTCCCTAGTACACAATCGAGTGAAATGAATAATTAACATTGGAAAATGTGGAGCAAGGAGAAATCAAAAGGTTCTGGATTTGTAACTTTTTTCTTTTTTGATTTGTAAATCTTAAAAGCAAGTAGGTCAAATAGAGACAGAACACAATGGAATATATTTTTTTTTAAAGATTGAGCCAAGAGGCATGGAAAGAGGCTTAGAGAAATCTAGGGTTCATTTTCAAATTCTTGTGTAGACCAGTTTGACATTTGAGAGCATTTTCATGCCCATGGCTCTGTCCTCAAGGTTGACCATCCTGATCTCTGCAGATGAACCCTTCATCCAAACAGCTTTCTTACAGAGATGCCTGCCCACACCTAAAGACTTTAAGCCAAATACTGTTTAAGCTTCTTCATTTTTAGTGTATATTAATTATACAATGTGGGAGGTTTCATCGTGATATTTCCATACATGCATATAATATACCTTGATCATATCCATTTTCTCTGTTTCTCTTCCTTATCTCCTACCTCATTTTTCTTTTTTAAAATTTTAAAATTTTCAATGCATTTTATCATATTCTCCCCACCTCCTCCAGTTTCCTCTTACAAATGGTATGTTCATGTCCATTGTTTTCTTTAGATATAGTTTCAACATATGAGGAAAAATGTGGTATTTGTCTGTGTCTGGCATATTTTGCTTAACATGATGACCTCCAGTTCCATCTACTTCCCTGCAAGTGACATAATTTCATTCTGTTTTCAGGTTAATAACATTCCATAGTAAATAACATATTTTCCTTATCCATTTATCTACTGATGGGCACCAAGACTATCTTAGGTACTGTGAATAACACTGCTATAAACACAGTTGTGTAATTATCTCCATGTGTGGACATTCCTTCAGGTATATATTCATGAGTGGTATAGTAAGATATATGTTAATTCTATTTTTAGTATTTTTAGAAACTTCTGTGCTTGTTTCCATTGGTTCTATTCATTTATATTCCCACCATATTTATAAGGATTCCTTGCTTGGACCAATTTAACTGATGGTGTGGTGTATTTTTACTCCAAGCAACACAAATCAATTCAGTAAAGAAGGAATTAACTCAGAAGACACTGGTCATTGTGGGTTTATAACCAAAGCTTCGAACTGCTAACAGAAATAGGTAGTGTAAACAAATTCATAGCTTCTGAAAAAAATTCAGAAGCAGTATTTGAGATTAATAGTACAATCACATGAACCTCACTTCCGTGTGCTGTGTAGTCTAATGGTAGAGAGCCATCCACACTTGTTCAACATTTTCTACATTGTCATACCAGATCAAGAAAGACCATGGACATCAAGCTCAGCATTCTTACCTACCAGAAATGTATCCCAGATACTCTTGTTTGGCCCCTAAGTTGTGAACAAGCCCCTAGCTGGACTGATTTGAGATTTGTGCATTCTTTCTGTTAAAGAAAAAGGAGCTAGGAAGTGGTGCCAGAGTAATTGGTAAGAATGTGAAGACAGGCTTAGAAAAATCCCCTCTAGAATACACACACACACACACACACACATATAATACCCCATCCCATTTTGATTCTTGAAAACCTGCCTTGTGCTAGTTTAATTGAGCAAGTGAATCTTCCTAGTATATCCTAGGGCAAACATAGTCATAGAAGAAAGGTGAGCCAAAATTAAATACGGAACTATAGAATTACTGCATTCAAGCTGAAAATGGTTAATTTCAAAAGACTTTAGGTAAGAGAGTTTAATAAAAACATTCAGGAAGAAGTTTCCAAAGTAAATTTGCCCTTGGTTAGAGGACACAAAGGCAGGGCTGGCTGGTGCTCAACAGGGAAATAACTTCAGCCTTCATCATTGTCCCTTCAAATTGGGTCAGTCCTGGGGATGTGTCTACTGCTCCACAAATATACATCTGTGGTTCCAGTTGAACAGGACAGCTTGCTGGCAAACTGTGAAGGGAACTGCCTGCACAGCAGAGCTTGTGTCAAGATTTCAGAACCTGTCTTATGATCTAGGCCTCCTCCTGACCACTACTATCTCATATTAGTCCCTTTCTTCTTCTTCTCTTCTCCTTTATCTGCCCTGGCCTTCCCTTGAGGGGGATGAGTTGACATCAGCAGCTAAGCTTTAGCTTTTTAATTTGCTTTATTTGGGTTTTTTCCTTTTTAGAGCCTTCAGGAGTGTCATCTCACATTACAACTCTGATTAAGTGGTTCCTCTTTTCTCCCTCCTAGGCTTGTTAGAAGACTGCTGAGGTTTTTTCATGTCTATAATGGGCCCATAACTCCCAAGAGAGAAGTTTTATATTTACGACAACAAAAATAACTCTCATTACAATTAATAAAAGAAAAATGAGACTCCCTATGTAGAATCTAAATAAATCTCTAGCACAGTAAACATCCAGGAAGGGTCTGAACACTCTGTCTCTTATGACTCAGGAGAACCATTGTTCATGGGGCTGGAAAGTAGGTGACCCTAGGTAATGTCCAGGGTTGGTGATGGCCACAACAATTTGAAATATGTCTAGCAAGTTTTCTCACTCTTGGTTGAAAAAACACATATTCTCTGATCAAAGGTAAATGTCTGACGACCATTTTCTTTTTTCTTTTTTTTGGTGGGGGGGAGGTCAGTCTTGGGGCTTGAACTCTGGGCTTGGGTGCTGTCTCTGTACTCTTCAGCTCAAGGTGAGTGCTCTACCACTTGAGCCACAGCGCCACTTCCTCTTTTCTAGTGGTTAATTGGAGATAAGAGTCTCACCGACTTTCCCGCCTGGGCTGGCTTTGAACCATGATCCTCAGATCTTAGCCACCTGAGTGACAACCATTTTCTTTTTTGTTTGTTTGTTTATTGTGAAAATGTTGTACAGGGGGGTTACAATTACATGGGCAAGATAATGAGTACATTTCTTATCAAGCACTGTTGCCTCCTCCTTTGTTTCCCCTTCCTATCCCTTCCCATCTCCACCCTCCCCGCTCTCCCTTTCCCCCCTTGACAAAGTTGTATAGTTTACAGTTCATTTTTCAACCTAACATCTTGTACATCTCATTGTTGCAATGGGTCCACCTGTATCCCTTTTTAAACAATTTGTTTTTTCCCTTCCCTTCCACAAATTATACCAACATCAAATACAGTGAAAACAGGGGTTATACAGTCGGGGAGGGACATACACAGCAACAAAAAAAAATCATCTTATAAATATGTTAGAAATAATCACAAGAAAGAAAAAAACATTTGAGTCCTTATCTTGGAGTTCATTTCGCCTAACATCATCTTATCTGACAGTTTCTGCTTGACTCAGACATATACTAGATATTGCAAATAAAGGAAACCATGGGACCTATGTTTCTTTGGGCCTGGCTTACTTCACTTAATATATTTTTTTCCAAGTCTTTCCATTTCCTAACAAATGGGGCAATGTCATTCTTTCTGATGGAGGCATAAAATTCCATTCT
>NW_012267279.1:5519152-5519684 GCF_000151885.1 Dipodomys ordii | reverse complement strand
ACATAGCTAGCAAGATCAATAGAAAGCCCACGGATTGGGAGAAGATCTTCACTAGCCATACAATGGACAAGGGTCTCATATCTAAAATATAGCTGAAACTCAAAAAATTAAATCCCCCAACAACAAATCTTTAAAGAAACAACTGCCCAATAAATAAATGGGCTAAAGACTTAAAGAGAAACTTCTCCGAGGAGGAAAAGAAGGATGGCCTATAGACACATGAAGAAATGCTCAATCTCCCTAGCCATAAAAGAAATGCAAATCAAAACGACATTGAGATACAACCTCACTCCAGTTAGAATGGCTAAAATCAAGAACTCTAAAAACAACAGATGCTATAGGGGTTGTGGACAGAAGGGAACCTTACTGCATTGTTGGTGGGAGTGTAAACTTGTTCAACCACTTTGGAAAGTTGTATGGAGGTTCCTCAAAAGTCTCCACATAGAGCTCCCGTATGATCCAGCAATCCCACTTTTGGGCATTTACCCAAATGTTTACAAACAAGACCACACTAAAGCTACCAGCACAACTA
>NW_012267279.1:5516903-5517488 GCF_000151885.1 Dipodomys ordii | reverse complement strand
TTTTTTTTTTTTTCTGGTGAAGGTAGCTCTATTTCTATTTCATGTATAGCAAACAGATTTTTTTAAAATGAGCTTTATATTGTGAAAATACTGTTCAAAGGGGTTACAGTTACATGAGCAAGGTAATGAGTACACTTCTTATCCAGCATTGTTACCTCCTCCTTTGTTTTTCCCCTACCATCCCTTCCCTTCCACCGTCCCCCCTCCCAGCCTAAATTGTAAAGTTGGTTTTTCGACATAGCGTCTTGTATATCTCATTGTTGCAATGGGTCAGTCTGTACCCCTATTTAAACATTTTGTTTTTTCCCTTCCCCTCCCCAAATTATACCAACATCAAATATAGTGAAAACAGGGGTTATACCATGGGGGAGGGACATAAAAAGCAACAAAAAAAATCACGTTGTACCTTATAAATGTATTAAAAACAACAGCAAAGAAGAAAAATCCACTTGTGTCCCTATCTTGGGGTTCATTTAGCTTAACATCATCTTTTTTTATTTTTTTATTTTTATTTTTTGTGAACATACTGTACAGAGGGGTTACAATTACATGGGCAAGATAATGAGTACATTTCTTATCAAGCAT
>NW_012267279.1:5510914-5516843 GCF_000151885.1 Dipodomys ordii | reverse complement strand
CCCCCGTGACAATCATTTTCTAATACCCTATCTCTCTCCCTTTCATGACAAGGCTTAAGAAGGTATTTACAGTGTTGTCTCTATTTTACTTAACCTTAAACTGCTTCAATACAAACCATTTTCTCCAAACAAGAATATAAATTCCAAACAAGAATATATAAGGTAGGCCAGGATTTGGATCTGGTCTATACTATGTTATTTTGATGAGTCTGTAAAAGCTACTTAATTTCATCTTGCATGTTTAGAAATTAGGAATGTGTGTTGGTTTACCTGTGCAACAAATAATCTCAAAAGATCAAAGTCTTAAAAAATGTATTCTCCTACTCACACGTCAGCCAGTAGTTGTAGGTCCACTAGGATTAGCAGAGAGCAGGAATTGGTTCCAGGTTGTGGAGTAGGCTCATAAGTGTTTTTAATCTCCATGGACAACGGGGTAAACCCAGAGAATTTTCTTCCTCATGGCAAGCCACCAGAGTAGAAGAGTAAACCAAACTCTAATACCTTTCAAAAGGAAGGTCTTGATCAAATTGTGTCTCCTAAGGTCCCACTGGCTGAGCAGTCACATATCAACAAGTGGGAGGGAAGTATACAAGAAATCCTTGAAAGCCAAAGGAGGAGAGATAACCTGAGATAAGCATACCAGGAGCAAAATAACTAAGCAGTAAGGACTGAACAAAATAGGCACGAAGAAAACAAACTATTATTATTATGGGTTAACAGTTTTCCTGGCATCTATGTCTATCTACACAGGTGGACCCATTGCAACAATGAAAGTGAAAGGTACAGATGCTATGTCAAAAAACGAACTTTACAACTTTGGCGAGGGGGAGATACAAAAGAGGAGGTAACAATACTTGATAAGAAATGTACTCGTTACCTTGCTCATGTAATTGTAACCCCTCTGTATGGTATTTTCACAATAAAAAACCTTCTTAATAATTTAAAATATCATAAAAAAGAAAAAAAAGTTTTTAAATGAGACAGTTAGATATTGCTTTATTACCTCTTAATGCATTTTATTAACTTGTAATTAATAAAACATAGCTCCAGGCCTATGTTTCTTATCTCTGTTCAGCTCTGGATGATTTAAGTAAGTCAGAGAAAGCTACCAAAAGACTACACAAACTCAGAAGCTGAAGTGGTTTGTCCTTGAACTCTGAGCAGCTTTCTTTACTGGTTCTGGCCTTTTACAACACAGCAAAGGTCTCCAAACAGTCCTATGTCTTTGCCTTAATTAGAAACCACTGGGACCATCAGAAAATTGATGCCCTCTTCTTTCTATACCCACATAGGGCTAATAAAAAATACATAGTATGGTACAGTGGCTGATGCCTAGATATATTTCTCATACATATCTCTTCCTCTATACACCCTTCAGAGTATGTGTGTGTGTGTGTGTGTGCACGCACGCATGCACACATGAGCGCATGTTTCTGAGATGTGTTTTAATTACTCATGATGATCTTAGGAACCTTTCTGCTATATACAAACTTCTCCCTCCTGACCTACTTCACATACTCTCCTCTAACTCCCTCGTCCATCCTTCATGGGAAGCCTGAATGTATAGCAAGATAACAGAGAGCCAAGCGGTTTCAGAATATCCTAAGCACTGTAAGTGAGCCAAACCTTTGGACCTGGAATGACATACCTAGATTGAAACATGTACTCCTTTGTCTTTTAGGTAGGCCCAGAGTCTATTAATTTAATTCTTTGGGTCTCCTTTCAGCCATCATAAAATAGGATTTTAGAAAATACCTGCTCTGGACACCCTGAAAACATTACAGGAAGGAATAGGAGAAATCCTAGGTCTCCTCGGCACAGGCCAAAATTCTCTTAATAGAGACCCAGAAACACAACAAATCAAAGAAAGTTTGGACAAACGGGATTGTATGAAGCTACAGAGCTTCTGCATGGCAAAGGACATAGATAGCAAGATCAATAGAAAGCCCACGGATTGGGAGAAGATCTTCACTAGCCATGCAACAGACAAGGATCTCATATCTAAAATATACCTCCAACTCAAAAAATTAAATCCCCTAACAACAAATCCTCTAAGAAACAACTGCCCAATAAGTAAGTGGGCTAAAGGCTTAAAGAGAAACTTCTTTGAAGAGGAAAGAAGAATGGCCAGTAGACACATGAAGAAATGCTCAACCTCCCTAGCCATAAAAGAAATACAAATCAAAACAACATTGAGATTCCACCCCACCCCAGTTAGAATGACTATAATCAAAAAATCTAATAACAACAGATGCTGGAAGGGATGTGGACAGAAGGGAACCTTACTGCATTGTTGGTGGGAGTGTAAACTTGTTCAACCACTTTGGAAAGTAGTATGAAGGTTCCTCAAAAGACTCCACATAGAGCTCCCCTATGACCCAGCAATCCCACTTTTGGACATTTACCCAAATGATCACAAACAAGACCATACTAAAGCTACCAGCACAACTATGTTTACTGCAGCATTATTTACTATAGCTAAGATATGAATCAACCAGATGTCCTTCAGTAGGTGAATGGATCAAGAAAATGTGGTATATAAGCAGAATGGAATTCTATGCCTCCATCAGAAAGAATTACATCACCCCATTTGTTAGGAAATGGTAAGACTTGGAAAAAAATTATATTAAGTGAAGTAAGCCAGGTCCAAAGAAACATAGGTCCCATGGTTTCCCTTATTTGCAATAACTAGTATATGTCTGGAACAAGGAGAAAAGGTCAGAAGCTATGTACATATGACCAGATAAGATGATGATAAGTGAAATGAACCCCAAGATAGGGACACAAGTGGTTTTTTTTCTTGCTTGCTATTGTTTCTAATGTATGTATAATGTACTATGTGATTTTTTGATGTTGCTTTGTATGTTCCTCCCCCACGGTATAACCCCTGTTCTCACTGTATTTGATGTCAGTTCCCTGAATCTTGTATATACACTTCTCTAATTTGGCGAGGAGAAGGGAAAAAACAAATGCTTAAATAGGGATGCAGGCTGACCCATTGTAACAATGAGATGCACACGACACTATGTTGAAAAACAAACTTTACAATTTAGGCAGTGGGGGTGTAGTTGTGGAGGTGGAAGGGAAGGGATGGTAGGGGAAAAACAAAGGAGGAGGTAACAATGCTTGATGGGAAAGGTACTCATTACCTTGCTCATGTAACCGTAACCCCTCTATACAGTATTTTTACAATAAAAAATGTATTAAAAACTTTAAAAAAAGAAATAAAAGAAAATACCTGCTTTGAAATATTGCTGGTGGGATCAGATGAACTCATTTACTACAGAAGAAGTATCAATTGAGTGTTGGTAGATGTGAGGCCCTATGGATGGAGGACAGGACCACTTCCTTCCAGGGATTACAGGATGGTCCCAGGCATGGAGTGGAAGCTCAGTAAATGATCGTTTTCGTTTGTTTGCTGGCGGTGTGTATAAGATTTAGCATGGAACGCAGTCCAAGAATGCATCTACAGGAGCAAACAGCCCATAGTGCTACAGCTTTGTGCCCAAGAATCCTTACTATGCCGGGATCCTGGGTACGTCCTGGGATCATGGAGATTTTGCTAGCATCACCACACTTCAATCTTGTAACAATGGGTATAGTATTTCCAGTGATACTACTATACTTTAAGTGATGAACAAACACTTATCACTTAAAATCATATCATGACTGTTACCATGTGGTATTTCTCTTTTCTCCCTAAATGTTACAATGAAGGAAGAAGCCTGCCTAACATATGTTCTTTCAGTTGGCCAAGGGCAAGTAATCCTGAATGAGGCTGATATTCCTGTTCGTAGCTAAGGAGAAGTTCTCCTGCCAAGGACCTTTCCCTGACCACCACATGAGCAGAATTAAACAGCTCTGGAGTTAAAAGCAAAAGAAGCATTGGCATGCCTGATGAGAGGGATTTCAGACTAGTCAGCTTGGATTCTTCACCATCCCTGGAGACTCCTGGGGGCCTCCATGAGGACTCACCTTTTGGCAATGATCAACTCTTTCCTGATGTTCTCTAGGTGATTCACGGCAAAGAGAGGGTGAGGGCAGCCCACTGCAATGGGAGGGGACAAATACAAGAGACTTGTTGAAAAATAGTGGAAGGAACCTCTGTGGCGTCTATTTCAATCATAGCAAGGCAACCATATGAGTTAGCACAGGCCTTCAACCAGTACCATGTACTGTTTGACACCATTCCCCCTACTCCATAAATACTGAGGATGGAGGTAGATGCAGTCACCCATTCCAGCAAATGAAGAATATTCCAGTCAATGAATGAGTAAAGAATCATATAATAGTCATACATATGGAGAAGGTTCTTGAAAGAATCACAGTAAATATGGCACATTCCTATCTAATTCAATCTTAGGGTTGTGCCAGTTCAGACTTTATAGAAATAATCATCTAGTCCCTGTAACTTGAAAAACTGAAGGTCAGCTGGGTAGGGAGAGAGCCCTAGGCTGAGGGTTCCTGATCCTCAACCTGGAGGTGGGTTACATCATGCTAACATTTCTCTCTCCCAACTGTGGAAAGCAAACACACAGACACAAGACACTGAGGAGTAATCAACAGATCATGAGACAGGCATTCTTGGAAAAGATTTGTGATAAAATAGTCTCCAAAGAATATACAAACACAGACATTTAAGACTATTATTCTAGTTTCCAAGACAACAAAAGAACAGAATCAAAGAAAGATATAACCAAGAAATCCTCTCAAAAATTCTACCTAAAGGTCATTGACACTAAGAGTGAGGCCTTTCTCACCTGCGGACAGACAGACCAAGGAAGGCAGGCACATGGGACCAAGACATATGTCTCTGACCACAGAAACCTAGACTGTCCACGCCCTTGGAAGTACTACAGAGCAAAAGCATTCAACAACAGCGTGCTTCAAGCCAGCATGATCTGAGCACTAATTCTATTCACATGTGCCTAGGAGATTTGTTTAGGGAGAAGCAATGCAAAGGCCAACTGCAGAGTTCATTTTAATAGCACTGAGGTTTGTGTGCATGTCTAATCATGAGATCAGCAAATTACATGCCTGGTGCACCGACCATATGACCTTTGTGGGACTATGGAACCATTTAGTGCATTTGGGAAAAAATACTTCGCATGGAAAATTTGCCTAGCAGAAGGCCAACTTAAAGGCTCGTATATGGGGCAGATGAGCAGTCATGAGGAGCATTGTGTTATTGAACGTCTTCTAAGCCTGAGGCACTGACGTAGGCACTGAGGGAGAATTAATTCCTCCCCAAAGTCATGATAGAGCAAACTGTATTAGTTCCTTTAATGAATGGACAGCTCTCAAAAGAGATTCTAAATGGAATCATCCAAAGGCAGGCCAGAGAGTACAGAGGGGAAGCAAGCTGTGAACAACTATTTCCTCTCCACCTGTCTGCCTCGCTTTGCTACGTTCAGGCTCTCAGAACTCATGGAACAAATAACCTAGACTTCTTTGACACTTAAAGATCATTGTAATTGATTAATGCCAATTATTGAAACAGGCAAAGAAAATTAAACAAAGTCACTGATAACCTAAGAAAGGAAGACCTGAATTATGCAATATCAGTGTTCTTTCATCTAGCTATCTCCAGACCTCTACACAGGAATGTGTGACACACAGGCAGATGAGCACTCACACATGCATGTGGGAACAATTAAGTGCTAGAACTTCAGTAAAAGACTACCCTGAAAGATAATTGGATATGGAGCCCAGGAGCAATGGTTCACACCTATAATCCCAGCTCCTAAATAATCAGATAGAGGAAGATTAGGACCTAAAGCCAACCTAGGCAAAAGTTAGTGGGACCCTATCAAAAACAAGTTGGGCATTGTGGTATGTGACTGTAATCCTCATCATGGATCATATGACTGAGAAGTAGAGGTAGATGAAGGCCTGAGGTCAGCTCAGGCAAAAAACATGAAACCTTACC
>NW_012267279.1:5504669-5509089 GCF_000151885.1 Dipodomys ordii | reverse complement strand
GGGAGTTCTATGTGAAGTCTTTTGAGGAACCTCCATACTGCTTTCCAAAGTGGTTGAACAAGTTTACATTCCCACCAACAATGAAGTAAGGTGCCACAGGGGCTAAAATTGTAAATCATCAAGAGTTTCCAAACACTAGGAATTAAGTAGTTATGGATGAGGTATTGGGTGCTACACAAATTAAGAGGATGTCATTTTCATCCTGACAGATCTTGATGAGCTCAAGAGACAAAGCTGAGTTTCTAAAATAATGACGATGATAAAATATGTTATATAATAAAGATGTATACAAGGTTGCAACAATAACTTGGAAAAGGAGTGATTAACTTGCATGCCCCTTAGGTTGGGAGAAAACAGTGGGAATGAAGACAGGAGAGGAAGTTGGGCCTGGTTCTCTATAAGATGGGACAGATTGAAAAAGGAAACCCAAAAGGAATTAAGTGCTAGATCAAGAAACAATTCACACCATGATATTACATTGCATGTCCCCTTGGCTCTGTGTGCCCAGAAATTAACATGAGTCTCTACCTAGAGAGGGCTCAATCAGTAGTTATGAATTAAACAAATGAACCCTGCTTTGCCTGTGGAATGGAATGTAGACCTGCAAGACCAAGGGACACTGCTTCCTAAAATATTATCACAGACTTTAATTTCTCATTACGGCTCTCTGGGCAGTTTAATTAATAATTGCTATGGGGAAAAAAAGAGCAAAGTGATAATTAATGGCTATTGGCCAAGGCTATTGCTAAATTAGAAATCCAATTATGGAATGAACAAAGCATACCCAAAAAAGGAGCATGAAATCCAGTTGCAAGGAAAGGTCATAGGTACCAGGGACTATGCAGAGGGTCTTTCCTAACCTGAGCAGCTCTTGGGGGGATGTGTGATCCAAGTAGGAAGATGGACAAATGATAAATGAGCATTTATCAGAAAATGAGTCCTTTGCCATAATCTGCACTTCCTGGAAAGACAAACATTGACCCCAGGCTGATAACACAGAGTACAATAGAAGCAGAAGGAAGCAAAGAAAAGAGCCACCTGTTCAGGGTACCACATGCCCAGTGTACCTTCCAAAGGCCTCCCAGCACTTCCAAGATCTACACATCCCCATGACTTGCTAGCTCTTTGAGTCTTCTTTAAAACGACAGCAAAAACACATTTTTAGAAAGGTGGCTACAGGACAGGCTCAGAGAGACAAAGGACTCATGTTTTCTCTCATGTGGAAGTTAGAGCTAAATTAAAAACATATCTGAAATGCATATAGACACATCAAATGGACTAAAGTATGCTAAACACAAGGGAGGATTCCAATGGTGTAACTCCTTGGAACAACTAACGGTTCAATACAATGAATACTAGGGATCTGAAATACACTTAGCCAGAGGGAGGAAGTTAAGAGGAGGGAGGGGAACAGATGAATGGAGAGAGGAAGAGTGAGTAGAATTAAGTCCTTATATTTGATATACATACATGAAAATGGAACCAGGTAACTTGAGGGAATGGGTGGGGTTGGACATATTGGGGAAGAATGATGGAATTGATATTGACCAAAATGCCCTGTACTCATAAACTGACATGTAGAATTGAAATCCCTTTGTACAACTACATAAGGATAATTTTTAAGACGTGTTTAAAAGGAAAGGTAACTTCAGGAGTCTGTACTCATAGTATTCCAAAAGCATTTGTTTGAATGCCTCGATGACTGAAGCCTCCACTGATAGCTGGGCCAATTTATCTGCCCCCGTTATCCTATCTGGAACACCTAGGCTGTGGTGTCTTCCACACTTACTCTTCAGAATAAGAAAGACCACAATTCAATCCTTCCATTTTCAACCTTTGCACCCAAATCATCAATGTGGCTGATATGTGTCCCTTCTTTTCTGGAAAAAAAAAACCTTCAATTAAATAGGATCCTTGGTATTAAGTACTTAAAATTTTCTAAACTTCAACTATTTAGACTGTAGGTTAAATAGAACTTAAATACGAAAGTTTGGATTTTTTTTTTGAATGGGAAATATATAATTTATGAAACCAAGTACCAGAGAAGAAATTTTTTAAAAGCTGGCACACAGTTCCTTGAAACACTGTGACTAATACCTGGAGGCAAGTGGCAGAAGAGCAGAATAGGGATTTTCTGAAGCACCAGTGAATATCTTTCCTTGCTTTCAAAGCAGCTCCTTTAAGAAAACTGCCCTTTTTCTACCCCTAGGAAATGCTGTTTTGTGGAGAGGTATGTGATAGGAAGGCGACATTCTGTGGCCAACCCAAGAATTGCAATGGTTTAATCCATCTCCAGCTCCCACCCATGGTTTCCATTCAAAGGATTGCAAACTTGCAAACTAAGTGATAAAAGCAAAGCTATTCAACTGTTTGTGAATTTCTCACATATTCAGTGTGAGCCTATCTTTTTTTTCTTTGTAAGCCCTTAAAATTTATACCCATCTTTATTTGCCCTCTCTACCACGGCAGTTTATAGAGCAAAAAAAGGGAGGGTTTGGCCTCAAAACACCAAAGTTCAAGCCCCAGCTCTGCTCTTCCAGCTATTCTCATCAACTTCCTAGTTTTCTCTCAGATGTGAATGATTGGTGGTCTCATGAACAGATTCAACCTATGGGAAGGAAAGTATAGTGGGGGGGCAGGGGCAGACAGGATGATATACAATAGAAAATGCTATATCAAGAAGCAATGTTCTCAACTTGTGACTCGAAAAACACTCTTTTACCTCATCTTCAGTACACACACCTTCCAAGGAGACTCTACACTTTAGATATCCATTAACAGGGTTCTTCAAATTGACTTCCTCCCTTCTTGACCTGAGTTACTAGACACAACTTGAGAATTCTCTCTTCTACTGTGGGAAACAGATCGCAATTTTAACATCTAGTCCATCTCCTGGAGTGCTTGCTGGTTATCAGAATCAGTGTGTGAACATGTCAGTGGATGTCAAGCTAGTGTGTGGAACCTGAACCCACATCCTGAATTCAGAAGACTGATTTAGTGTTCCTCCTGTGAATGATCTGATAATTCACATTACCTTATCCCTTTTCTTTTCCAAGGCCAAGATTGACCCAAGTCCATTCCAGATCAGAGGGCTTGCCTACCCCTCCAGTTACTGTTGTTGTTACAGGCCACAGCTACATTTTACAGATGTTCTGTGAGAGTGTGAGATCTTTTATTCCTCTTAAGCAAACCACAGACTAATTCTTTATGCTCATCCTGCAGACCTTCCTCACTACAACAAAGCATGCTAGGGCCATGACTCCGATGGTAGAGAGCTTGCCTAGCAAGCACAAGGCCTTGAGTTCAAACCTCAGTGCTTAAAAAAAGTTTATGCCCAACAGCTCAGCCTTGCTATTTACAAAAATGCAAGGAGAACAGATAGATTTACTATCAGACTTGAAAATTTAAACAGATCATACATACAGCCTCTCTTAACGTGGTACAACTACTCAACTCTGCTACTGTAGGGCAAAACAGCTCTATATAACATGCAAACAAATGAATATGATTGTGTTCCAATAAAACTTTATTTATAAAAACACACAGAATGCCAGAGTTGGAATCTATTTTCAAGCACTGAATTATCAAACATAAGCGTCTAAAGGAGAAATGGGTTTCCACTGAAGGGGAAGGGGTGGCTATGGTGGCCACTTATTGGGTGCTTCACACGTTCTTCACCTTCACAGAGGCCCTTTCATCCGTGAGAAATGCCTGTGTTACAGGTGACAAAAACCCAAATCAGGTGACTCACACAATAGCAATTTGTTTTTCTCATATAACAAGGAACACAGTTAGGGGATTACTGCTACTACTTTGTTGGCATTCTCCTGTTGCTCTCTTGGGCCAGGCTCTTTTCCTACCCCATCCTCAAGCTGGTAGCTTGTCATCCTGTATCTGCCATATAGCCGCTGCCTCACCAAGTATGGCATTTGATTCTTTTTTTTTTTTTGTGAACACACTGTACAGAAGGGTTACAATTACATGGGCAGGATAATGCATACATTTCTTACCAAGCATTGCAGCTCCTCCTTTGTTTACCCTTCACATCCCTTCCCAGCCTCCCCCACACACACCCCCAATCCTCCCCACCTCCCCCCCCCAACCAACGTTGTAAAGCTCATTTTGGACATGACAACTTGTACTTCTCATTGTTGCAACAGGTCCACCTGTATCCTTAAATGACTTGTTTTTCCCTATCTCCTCTACAAGTTATACTGACATCAAATATAGTGAAAGCAGGGGTTATATTATGGGGGAGGGACATACAAAGCAACAAAGAGATAATCTTATAAATGCGTTAGAAACAAATGCATGAAAGAAAAAAACATAAAAATACATATCTAAGGGTTCATTTTCCTAACATCACATTATCTGACCTTTTCTGCTTGACTCATACATATACTAGATATTGCAAATAAGG
>NW_012267279.1:5452870-5503714 GCF_000151885.1 Dipodomys ordii | reverse complement strand
TGCTTTGACTTTGAGGTCTTTGATCCATTTGGAGTTGATTCTGGTGCAGGGTGATATATAAGGATCTAGCTTTAGTTTTCTACAAGTAGTTAACCAATTTAAGTATGGCATTTGATTCTGAGACAGAAGAAAAAAAAGTGAAAGGTTAGTCCCAAGACAATTTTTGTCCTTTTTTGTCAGAAAAGCAGAAATGTTCCTAGGAATACGTCTAACCAGAGTGATAAAAGATTTCTGCCTAGAGGAGTGTCAGTGGACCAAGCCTGTCATCCCAGCTGATCAGGAGGCTGAGATCTGAGGATCATGAGTTGAAGCCAGCCAGAGCAGGAAAGCCCATGAGATTCTTACATCCAGGAAACCCACCAAAAAGCCAGAAGTGGAGTGGTAGAGTGCCAGCCTTGAGGAAAAAAGCTAAGGCCCTAAATTCTACCACCAGTACTGTGAGGAAATTGAGTAGGAAACTGGGGGTTTTCCAATAAAGAAAGAGCAGCAAAGTGAACTCAACAGACCAATTTTAATGGAAAGTTGAAAAGGGACCTGAAGAGAGGCAGGTGGCAGGAGGTATAATGGGAACAGAGGTGGAGGGACTCAAGTAGCATCCTAGGTGGGGGCAGGGTTGAAGGTGGCTAGAAAGTTGCAAGGAGTTTCAGAACATGTTGGAACAAGAGTTCTTGGTAATGGCCTGAAATGGAGACACTCCCCACACACCTGAGGGGTAGGGATGAGGAGTTCCACAATTCAAATAAGATTCGGGGCTGGAGAAGGGGCCAGATAATTTCAGGTAGTTTCCCAGAGGACCGGTAGTCAGTGCCTGAGAGCAACCCTGAGTTATGAGAACAAAGCAGATTCTCATCAAGTGCTACCACATATATGGCCACTCTTGCTGAAAGAAAGGATGGGGGAAATTAGCTGTGTGTTCATCAGCTTTGAGTAGAGAAGAACAAGAGGAACAGGGTGTTGGGAATGGGAGACATGACAGCCAAACTACCCCTTTCTGTAGCACAATATAGACAGGGCACTGTGCTTGCTCAAACATATGCTAAATCTGGAGCTATAGAGCCATCCCTGGTGAGAAAGTATTGTAAGTTGCCTTTGTAGGGAAAACCTTGGCAACAATTGTGTTGGTACTTCTATTGGACTCCAGCAGATTTGGTGTTTTATCCAGATCCTTAATGAGCTGGTATCTATTAATCTAAAAAAAGTTGTGCCTTTCCCTTCTGCCAAGGAAGTATAACAAAGAAGAGCGGCCATCTGTGACTACATAAAGATAGCTAGCATAGGTATCATTAAGCTGGCCTAAAGAAAAGCTAATCGTTGTTGTTGTTGTTGTTGTTTTTAATGTACTATGTGATTTCTTTTGTGTGTGTGTGTTTTTTCTCCTATGCTTTATCTCCAGTTGTTACTGTATTTGATTTTGGTACCCTGGGTATCATATATATGTTTATCTGAATTAGGGAAGGGAAAGGGAACAACAAAATGGTAAGAGAAAGGACAAAGGGAGGACTAATGTGACAGCAATATTCACAATACAATGGGTTGGAAATGAACTGTATAACTTGGGAAGATAAATTGGAAGAAAAATGAGGGGGGGTAACAAGTTTGACAAGAAATATACTCACTACCTTATGTGTGTAACTGTAAACCCTCTGTACATCACCTTGACAATAAAATTAAATTTTAAAAAAAGAACTAGGTGCCAATGGCTCACGCCTATAATCTTAGCTCCTCAGAAGGCTGAGATTTGAGGATCACAGTTCAAAGCCAGCCTGGGCTAGGAAAATCTGTGAGATTCTTATCTCCCATTAACCACCAGAAAATCAGAAGTGGTGCTGAAGTTCAAGTGGTAGAGCTCTCACCTTGAGCTGATGAGCTCAGGGATAGTGCCCAGGCCCAGAATTTAAGCCCATGACCAACAGCAACAAAAAAAGAAAAGAAAAGCTAACCACATAAAGATAAAGGTTGGGTATAAAACATTAAATTAATAAGACTTTGGGGAGGGGCTAATTTTGGTGACTAAAACACAGATATCCAACCCCTGGTATAATATTGGAGTTAAGATACTGATGACATGCTCAATAAAAAATAAAACTCTCCTGCCATTTAATAGCCCCAAGGGCTCCTACTTTGGTTGTGAGCTTTGTCCTGAGCATGATATGGCACATGCCTACAAGCCAGGGTCCCATATTTTAGCTCATTTTCATTTCCAGACATTGCTTTCTTATGGGTGCTCTATTAGTTCAGGCTCAGAGGCAAACTTCCAAAGAGTAGAGAAGTTCTTTTGGTGGAAAAAAGACAAGTGCGTTATGTAAAGGGAAGTTATGGAAGGAGGAGTTGTCCCATTGTATAGCCATGTATGTATGTACATGAACTGTCACCATACCTGAGCTGCAGTTTAGTCCTGGAGATTCTAGCCAGACCTTCAAGCATATTAGGCAAGTGCTCTACCACTTGAGCCATGCCCCTAGCCCTTTTGTTTATATGAGATAAGGTTTTGCTAACTCTTCCCAGGCTGGCCTGGAATTCTCAATTCTCCTGTCTCTACCTTCTGAGATAGAGGGATAACAGTCATGAGAGAACTGAAATTATAGACATGTATCACCATGCCCAACCTGTACTTTTCTTTGAAAGACAATGAAACTATAGCTGTGGTCACAAGAGTTTTCTATAATTAGACTGTAAACAGTAGTTAATCACAATTACATAAATCTTCTTTTAAATGATATATTTTACTTCCAAAGTAAGCTCGTTGGTATCATCTTATTGATTTGGATGGTAAGTATGTGGAAGGGGAAGGCTCTATTTGTTTATATTAAAAAGGAATCCTACACAGAGAAGCTAAATGATGTTTCTGAGATCTCACAGCATCTTTGTTGAGCTCCATACCCAAGGGCTCTCTATTATATTCTTGCAAAATACAGAAAATTGATTCATCTCATTTTCCAGATCTCATCTCATTTCCATACCAATTTTTTTTACTGCTTTGTGTAGCCCTTTGAAATATTTATTAAGTGCTGACCTTGTAATTTTCCACCTAAGCACCTGTTTTTCTCTCCATTCTGTGCATGAATGTGAGTCTGGGCTGGTTCTACTAGCTCAAAAGTACCTCAGCTGGGTCCCCATGACAACAATGTGTTGTCACTTACAAAGAGAAACAAGTTGAGTTTTTGCTCTTCTGGCTGCAAACCAGAAGAGAACACACTGGGGGAGCACACTGGACTGTGGGAGATGCATGTCTTTGTGTAACACCTCAGGAAGAAATACAAGGGAGAAGGAGAAGTCCCAGGTAGGTAATGAGTACAGGCAAGCCAAATTTTGGGGTCCGTGGACACACCTCAGAGACCAGCTAAGCTGAGTACTTCCATCTTTCCTTCCTAGAAAACATGCAAATGGCTGCAGCCCTGTTCCTGGGCTTTCTCCACTGGCTCTGGGTAACTTGACCCCTTCTTTCTGTATCCTTTTTTTTTTTTTGACCATCCAGTTCCCATAAAGCCATTCCTTTGCATACTAAAACTTAATTTGTTTAAGGACAAACAGTGGGAAGTCTGCCTCTTCAGAGGCCAGAGTGACAGATCGCGGGCCTTGGGGACTGCCAATTTTGGCAGATCCCTGTCTCTGAGGAGACACAGGCGCATGAAGCTGTTGGCTGTCAGGATTCCAAAAGGCATTACCCTGAGCTCCAAGGTGGAGCTGTTTACCAATACTGAGATCACTCCCCAGATGCAGTTGCTACTGCAGCTAATTAAGAGAACAATTAAGACTAAGGCAATCAGTCAAGTACACAGACCTCAGTCATCTTCCCAGCTACACTGCTCCCAGAGGGCTGAACCGTTTTCAGTCATTCAGAAAATGACAGGAAGAAGCTATTAAATATCTGAAAACCATAAAAACGCAATCATACCGTTCTTTAGCTGAGCCATCCACCAGAGACCAATGCCCAGCAACTTTAGAAACTTAGTAGCTCTTGAATTCACACACTCACAAATAAGATTAATCAAAAGCCGCTCGAATCAAAATTTAATTATATGGGGGGATGAGAGAAGCTATACTAGCCATTTCCCCCCCTCCCTTGTTCTTGCTCTCTCTTTTTTTGTTTATGACTGATCGATATCCCTTGTATCACCAAATGCATGACAAAGTCCACAGGGTGTCTTTAGAAAGGAAGTAACAGATTAAATATTGAACTAAACAATTTAATCTTTTCCAGGAAAGATTTTTAGATATTTGTAAAGGTAAATCCTACAGGGGTAAGGGAGTTTCACATGCTGGACTATAGATTCTTCATTGGGAGAAGCTCATAAAATCACAAGTAGAAAACCATGAAAACAAAACTTCTCTAAGTCTCTATGTCTAATATATACTCATCTATTTATATATGCAATCATTCTTCATTTCACTTAGTGAGTATATCTCAGAGTATTCCAGGATCCTCAATCTTCTCCTGGTAAGTATAAAGAATAACACTGTGTAGGGAGTTATACTCTGAATTCTCCTTACAAGAGAAATGGAATTTTCTATGACCCTGATCTAAGAAATGAGGCTGAACGTCTTAGAAACAATGTTATTATTTGCATTAAGCACCTACTTTGAGTCTTTCAAGGAATAATGAAGGAATAGGTCAATAGAATTGAGATGACACACATGGACGGGGGTTCAAGTCCCAGCTCTCCACATACCAGCTGTATGTCATCAGAAAGTTAAGGAACTGCTGGTTGTGTTTCCCCATCCATTAAATGGAGCTAATGATCTGCTTTGCCTTGGGGAGTTGTTCCAGGTTTAAAAGAGATAACACATGTAAAGTTCTTAGAATAGGGCTCAATAGCATAGTAAGTACTCATCAAAGCCATGGTGATGATGATGATGATGATGATGTTTCCGATAAGTGCTGTTTACAGGTGGCTTGTGCAACCTTACTGATGACTCATTGTAACTTCATGCAATAAATAATGCTATTATCATAATAATTTCAGACAAAGAATCAGAAATTAGGAGGCAATACCAGTTATGACACTGACCAGTTGACCTATGCTTAAATTTTACAAAGAGCCTCAACTTTAGATCTTTGTTTTTATCTCCAAATAATCATACACAGAAACTCAAATTATTGAATGAGAACAACTTGGCCTTTTTCTCTTGTTAAAATCCAAGAACACACATATTTCAAGTATAAAATGAATTAACATTTTTTTCTAAAATTTAATATCTTGTGAATTACAGTATCATAGTACAGTGTTTTAGGTATTGAAAATGTAAAATTGCTCAGTATATTTAATTGCTTAAACTATTGTTTTGTACATTAAAAGCCCCACTTATGTAGATGCCCTGACTCCCTGTTTACCAGATGTCAAGTTCCTTAATGAATGCCACCAAATACAGGTAGGCAGGGATGTTAAGATAGACATAGTAACTCCTGCACAAAACTGCAAGTGCATGGATCAGTGACAAAAACAGTAAATTAACTAGAAAGGGGCAAACTTGGAGTGTTTATTACCTTTGCTTGATCATTTAATTACAAATATATATATATATTTAATACTATTTGTTTAACAGCTATTTTGTGGCGGGGGTGGGAGAGAGGGGGTGAGGAGGGTGGGGAAATCTCACAGTGGATTCCCATGAGCCAATGGAGGCCAGCTAGCTCATCATTGATTCCACTGCAGATTTTTTCATGTGCTCAAACAACCTTTTTGCCAGTTCTTGTATCCATATAGTGATGCTAATGGTGAAATAGTTCCCCTAATTACCTATGCTCAAAAACATATGGCCAGGTAGATTTACTTACATTATCTAAGAATAGATGCCTCATGCCTACCTAATCCAGGTTGTTTCACCATGGACAGCGTTCATTCAACCTCCCCATCAGGTTAGTCTGGGTGCAGAAACTCTTGTACTGTCCATTAAAGACCTTAGTTGGGAATGGCTGGTAATGGAAAATGCCCACATCTTTATGCAGCGGACACAGAAGCTGGGACTTCATTTTGTTCACTTTTACCAAACGCAGACCAGTGTCAGAGATGAGTTGCTGAATTCCAGGTGATTTTTGGTGAGCTATTCTCTTTTCATTCAGTGGTACAGGTCAGAATGATCACCTAATCTTATTTAATAAATTATATCCAATGCTTACAAACTGAATGCCCAGGGTCTAATCAGATCAGGATTTTTTGGTTTTGTTTGTTACTATTATTCTGCGATTACCCACAAGCATACAGACGCACATATATACATTCACTCTAAAGAAAGCTAACATTTTAAGTTAAATACAGTACTGCTGTTCTGAATTGTGCAATACCTGTAGGACAATATGCTGCAGTCATTTCCTAATATAAAAGGAGAGTGAAAACATACATTCTCTCAAGAACTAAATTGTGTGCCTGGCTACATTTCTGCTACGATATTTTAGTGCACCCATGTTACTATTAAAATGTTTTAAACTACCACCTCACATATCCCCTCAGCCAACTTACTATTGAAAAAGAATTTGTCCGATTATTATGGCTTTTCCTTTCTTGGGGATGGCAAAACAGCCAATCCAAAATCAATCATCACATCTCCTCTGTGACAAGGGGAGGTAAGTTCAAGGCTTTTTCATTAATACTCAAAATTCAAGAAATGTCCACAATGAACAAAACTTGTAGAAATTCAAAGGATTGAAGGAACAGAAGGCTAGATTTCATTCAGGTTTTGCATTATTCCCTGAGTAATTCACATGATTTTATAATGATTTTTACCAAGCCATTAGTCCAAATGTTCTCTGATACCTGTGACTATTTTGAAAAGGAAAAGGAAATTAAGCAAGAAGACGTGAGTAAATTTAGAAAGGTAGTTATGCATCTAATGGCAACATCTGGTTTCATTGTGCATATTGATTGTTAATATCAGACCACCAGTTCCTACATATAAGGTACAATCTTCCTAAACAGGATTTTATACCCCCAGAAAAAAAACTCTGAACTCACATAGGATCAACTAGCCACCAAAATTCTTTAAGAATCATGTCTGCATAGTATCCAAAGCAATGTTAAACAGAAAAAGCAGGAGAGAAGACTCTCAATGACAATGAAGGAAGCATTTCATAATGGACAATGACACCCCTTCCACTCCAGGGAGACAGGACATCTTGAGGGGGCTTACATTTTCATTGAGTTGTTTAGAAATTGGATAGAAATGTCAAGTAAAGCTAAAGTAGTGAGTCTCCATAAAGACCAAAATGTTTCAATAATACTTAAATAGCAGGAGGAAGAAAAAAAAAGCTTTTCCACAAGCTTTCACATATTCCCTTTCTAACCACAAGCACAGAGTCTCTCTAGACAGCCATACTTCTGAAAATTGGAGTTCTAGATTTCACATCACATACCCACATACCCCAATTCAAAGGTGGAAAAATGTACATCCAGATTATAATTAACCAAACTACCCTTTATTTAGGCCAACCACTCGTTATTTCTTTACTAACCAATGACGAACTCTTTGATTCCATCCAGCTGTTTTGAAAATAGTTGTTTTATTGAAAACAGTTTTTCAACAATTAGAAACTCGAAGAATTCAGAAGAATTTTTTCCCATTTAAAAAAAATTGTCAAGGTAATATACAGAGGGGTTACAGTTACATAAGTAAAAGGTAGTGATTACATTTCTTATCTAACTTGTAACCCTTCCCTCTTTTTCTCTCTCTTTCCCTTCCCCCCAATCCCCCCACCACAAGTTGTACAGATCACTTCCAACATATTATCTGCTGAATATCGCTGTTGCATAGGTTCCCCCTATGTCTCACCATTTTGTTGATCCCCTTCCCTTCCCTAGTTCAGATAAACATATATACAATACCTAGAGTTTTTTGAAGCAAAACAATTCAGTTTGGAGATCATTACCTGGGTATTGGGGAGAGAAATGTTTTTATATGTAATTTTCTTTACTTGGCTAAAAAAATAAGTCGAAGGAAGTTTTTCTAAAGAAGAAGAAAAAAGAAGGGGAAGAAGAGAAAGAGGAGGAGGAAGAAGAGGAGGAGAAGGAAGAAGGAGCAGGAGGAGGGTGGAGGAGGAAGAGGGAGGAGGAAGAGGGAAGAGGAAGAGGGAGGAGGAGGGGGGAGGAGAAAGGGGGAGGAGGAGGGGGGAGGAAAGAGGGAGGAGGAGAGGGGAAAAAAGAGGGAAGAGGAGGAAGAAGGAAGCTCACACACAGTAAGACCAAAAGAGAATACTCTTAGGAGAGAAACATAAAGACACGATGATACGCCTCTTCATATGTATATAAAATATTTATACATATTGAAACAAACTCCAAGATATGAAAACAAGAAACTTCTTTCTTTCCCTTTCTTTTTTTTTAGTTTTTACTTCTTGATGATTCTGTCTTCTTTAACTTATATATGATATGTTCAAGAGTGCATCTTTGGAAGGTTGGGGGAGGGTACAGAACTCAAGGGAAAAAATGAGACAAAGTGAAGCAGTAGAGTTTACTGGACACTGATGAAAGTGAACTATATAACTTGTGGGTGGAGGGAGGGACTGGGAGAGAGTGAGGGAACAGAAGACACTGTAGGACAGGAAATGGACTCTTTACCTGACTCATATAATTGTAATCCCTCTGTGCATTACCTCTTTAATACAATAAAGTAAATTAATAAAAGAAGAAGGAAGAAGAAGAAGGAAAAGAAGAGCAGCAGCCAGATGCTGGCAGCTCATGCCTGTAATCCCAGCTGCTCAGCAAGCTGAGATATGAAAATTTCAGTTCAGAGCCAGCCTAGCCAAAACAAAACAAAACAAAACAAAACCCATGAAACTCGTATCTCCAACTAACCAAGCCTTGAGGCTTTCTATAGTGGTACACAAGAAGCAGTTGTGGGCCCACAACAATTTCAAATAGCCTTGAAGGAAAATAAAAGTTCATGGACAGCCCCCAGACCCTGAGTTCAAGTCCAGGACCTGCATCTAAAGAAAGAAAGGAAGGAAGGAAGGAAGAAAGGAAGGAAAGAAGGGAGGGAGGGAGGGAGGGAGGGAGGAAAGAAGGAAGGAAGGAAGGAAGGAAGGAAAGAAGGAAGGAAGGAAGGAAGGAAGGAAGGAAGGAAGGAAGGAAGGGAGGAAGGGAGGAAGGGAGGAAGGAAATGAAACAAAGAAATAAAGAAACAAAGAAAGAGAAAGAGAGAGAGAGGGAGAGAGGGAAGGAGGGAGGGAGGGAGGGAGGGAGGGAGGGAGGGAAGGAGGGAGGGAAAGGAAATTTCTCAGGGAACAAGCTTATCACTTCTTATAATCTTAAATCACTTCTTATAAACTTAAAACCTCTGATTTCAGAAGTGTGAGCAAAAACTAACAATATAGCCAGTGTGCATTTTCTGTCAGTATTTGGTAGATTCAGAAGGATCTGAATTATGGGCATGTTATCTGAATGCATCACAACTAGGATGTGGCCAGGCTAGAAATTCTTCACTGATCACTTCTATTTTCCCTATGGCCTGGGATATCATCTAACAAGAGAGCAAGAGAAGGCATGGGGAAATGTGCCTGGACCATCATAACTGCCTCTTCATTGATTTTCCCACTCTAGCTACATCATCTAGCCCACTTAATTCTCTCTACCTGTGACCAGATTACCCATGAAGTGTTGTTTAAAGCAATAGTCATGTCAATCTCTGAAGGGAGCTGTCCTTAGGACCCTCATTCCCCCATCATGTCTATATCCCTGGGTTCCCAGAGCCCCATTCACTTCCTGTTCTCAGCACAGACCACACAGAGCAGCACATTTTTGTGGCTGATCTTCCCTCTTTGATGAGAAGGAAACAATCCTCAGTCATCATGATGAGCTAAGAAACTGACAGATGTCTGACACCTTGTCAGGGCTCCCTCAGTGCTTGGAAAGGTGAACAAATAGAGCTGAAGGCATCCTCTCCCCAAATGGAGTGTTCAGAATTAAAGGTTGCTAATTTGTCTTGTGTCTGGAGAGACTGTAAACGGTGCCAGGGTCGCAGGTTAGAGTTCTCATGAGGAGAAGCATTGATGCCTGGCTTTCTGGTGCCTTACCTTTGGTACCTCGGCATCCCAACCACCAGGTGAATGGTGGTTGCAAACCCTGCCTTTTAACAACGTGGGTCTGAAGGATGAGCACCAGTGAATAGCCACCTAGATTGAAAATCTGCTCAGATGCTGATATAAAAATAATTGCACAACAAAGCTGGGTTTTAGCACTTTCTCTATAGTGATACACAAGAGGCATTTGTGGGCCCACAACAATTTCAAAAGCATAGTTCTAGGGAATAGTACTGTGTAATCATAAAATTACACTGGAGATAAGATTTAATTATCGTTTTCACCTTTCCAACACCTTTCACAAAGTAATGCTTAAAAGCTTTGCGAAAAAGAATATTACCCTTAAAGCAATAACATGCAACAATGAAAGCTCAAGAAAGACCAACCAGCAGGCTGAGCTTTTATGGGAGGCTTAGGTTCAGGAGCGTTATTCAAAATTATTACAGGTGACTGCCATCTAAGGGGGTTTATAGATTGGCTTCAGAAGGAAAGCCATTGAGAAAATAAATGGATCCTGTTTTCTAAAAAAAGATCATTTCATTTCTCTGTACGGGGAGCTGATAAAAAGCTTTTAAATACCATGATACACAGATGCTGATCACAAAATCCTCAATACCATTCTATTTTCACCATAAATCACAACAGTCTCCACATTATCACTGATAGAGACATGCCACACCGAGGAAGGAAGAAGATAAAGGCCCTGACTTGTCCTCTAGAGTGGAATCTGTAGAATGACAGCAGCTACTTGAAAATAATTTTTACCATACCTGTCCTAATTGCATTCATAAACTTTTAGCTAATGCAAAATGTTTTGAGACTATGTCATGCTTACAAAAAATAAGGAAAAATCTGAGAAGCTGTCACAGATTAGAGGAGACTAAGGAGACATGGCAATGGCTAGGACCTGAATATTTTACACACATGCAAGCATACACACACACACACACACACACCTCTACAAAAGTCATAAGTTAGACCCTGATGACTTTGTGATCATTTTAAGAGGCAAGGTCTTTGAGAAGTGATTACATGATGAGGGCTTTACCCTCTTGAGTGGGATTAACTTCCCCGTAAG
The DNA here is from genome assembly GCF_000151885.1 of Dipodomys ordii. Taxonomy (NCBI): domain Eukaryota; kingdom Metazoa; phylum Chordata; class Mammalia; order Rodentia; family Heteromyidae; genus Dipodomys; species Dipodomys ordii. The sequence goes on along the minus strand of NW_012267279.1, from coordinate 5,492,627 downwards.
AGATGCTCTAGGGAGTTCCCTTGACCCTCCCACCACACAAAAATAAAGCAAGGCACTATCTTTGAAGCTGACTCTGACTGCTGGTTCCTTATCTTGGAACTCCCAACCTCCCCAAACTGGGAATAATATATTTCTGTTATTTATAAATTATCCAATATGGCCAGGTAATTTTGCATTTTGTAACCTGTATGGTAGGGATCAAGCCATACCCTGACAAGATGCTAGCCCTTATGAAGAAAGGGACATTGTTGTTTGCCAAATAGCTCAGGCTAGCAATATGAAGTCAAGCTACTTCAGCAATAGAATAGACTTAGAAAAGACTGTGCTAATATTTCCTCCATAGCTTCATCTGGCTTCAAATAACAGCCTTCTTCCCTCAAGTCTATCCTTTATAGTCCCTTCATCTGTGAAACCATTTAAAAATGCTAGCCCCAAGATATCTCTACCCCCTCCTCTCTCAACATAAGAATATGGGGCAGAGGAATAATAAGCACAAAAGGAGTAAGTACCACTAACTACAGAGTTATCACATTTTAGAGATTTACCACGGTTTGAAGCATCTTCATCACCTTTGGCCCCTTAGTTTATATTTTTTTAAAACGCTCAATTTTTAACAATATCTAAGGCGTTTAGAAGGGAAGAAAAGAATGAGGCCCATGAACTATATCTTGCATCTGGATTCACCATTTGCTGCCTCATTCATTTGTTCATTGATTTCACCAACACATTTACTGAGCATCTACTCTCTATCTGGTCTTGTAAACACTGAGGATAAGCAAAGCAAAAGAGAACAAAGGAAAACAAAGTCCTTGCTCTCATGGCCCTTGTGTGCTAATGGGATAAGGTAGACCAACAAACAACATGCGCACAATACAGCCTTGAAAGAAATACCATATGATGGACTCTTGAAGAGGGTCTGCCTCTGTGATTGATTAGCTCAAACAGTCTGAAAGAGCCTCTCTGAAGCAAGTGGTTTGGGGGCTGAGATGCTAGAGGACAAAATGCAATTAGCCAAATAACAATGTGAATGTGATTAATTAAGGCTTATTGGAAAAACAAATTAAAAGGCCCTGCGAAGAAATGCACCTGGCTGATCATACAAGTGTATCAGGGTCAGAAATGATCCAAATCTTGGCCAGAGGTGCTGTCCATATTGCTAAGGACAATTGAGGCACTAATATGGCAAATCTGTATCAGGGCTGTAGATAACCCACCACACATAGGCACATACACACACACACACACACACACACACACACACACACACACACACACTCAAAAGTCTATGATCTCGTCCCATTAGGACTTAATGTTTAATTGACTCATGTAACCCTGACAAAGTTCACTTGAGATGAAATGTCATAGAGTCTTTGAAAAGGAAATAGTCTCCCTTCTTCTAGAACTCCCTTCTTCTAGTGGGTATATTTCACTTGGGGGTAACTAATTTTTATTTTGAGGTCTTTTTACAAAACAATGGGGACTAACCACAATGCTGATTGGCACTTTCCATCACTAGAAACCAAAGCTAACTTTAGTCACGGAAGATTTCCTGCCAGAATGATGAATGTGACCTTGATCAAGATTCATTGTATTCACAAACTGGCATGTTGACTTGAAACCCATTTGTACAACTACTTAAAGATATTTTTTTAAATAACAATTTTTAAGACGAGGTTTCCAGGTAATGTGTGCCTGGCATCCTTCTGCTCAGGCAAAGCACCTAATCTTAGCTCTTTAGCTCTTGGCTGGAGGTATCATGTCTGGCAGAACTGACAAGGCTTTGCAGCACAAACAAGAAGTAGCATTGCAAAGTTGAATGGCAATCCAGTGTTTGTAGAGAATGTCCTCATTGACCATCCCACCTTTAAAGAGTGTAGCCAGATTCCTGTCCTGCCACAGGTGAGCTATATACAGTGACCTAAGGAACAGAAAGTAGTAAAGCCTTCCTCCTTGTACTCGCTCAGGCTAGTCTGTGGGACTACAACAGCCATGGAATGAGGATGTTCAAGCAGCCACGTGGAGAGCTATGTATGAGAAGAAACTGAGGCCCCCTGCCCATGGCCATGGGACCCTCTTCTCTGATCCGTAGTCAGTTCTCAGATGAGTATACCTCAATTTGCATCTTGATTATAATCTTATGAGTCACCCACAGGCTTTCAGCTTTGTCATTCTCCAATTCCTAACTCACAAAATTTCATTGACTGAAGGATGTGGTATTTTTGTGACCATTAAGCTCTTAAGTTAGTCAAGGAGTAGCAGGGACAATGAGGTCTAAAGGCATTTTTTTATACAGGAAAACACCAAGCCTTTGGGAATCACTACTCAGACAGTTTATAGTCCCCACAGTTTAACTCCAGGCTAGCAGGGCTCCAGAATACAAACAACTAATACATATAAACATGAGAGGAAATATATTTGAAGTCAGAAAGTGTGTCTCAAATAAAGAATACCATTTATTCCTATTTAAGATTGTCAATAATTAAGCTAATTTTATATTGTTATCATGTATCACATTTTCACAAAATTCTAAGAAAATGACTTAGTAGCTGGGCACTGGTAGCTCATATCGATAATTCTAGCCACTCAGAGTCTGGGATCTGAGGATTGTGATTCAAAGCCAGCCTGGGCAGGAAAGGAAAGTCCATAGGACTTTTATTTCCAATAAACTACCAAAAATGCTGGAAGTGGAGCTATGGTTCCAGTGGTAGAGCCTTAGCCTTGATCAAAAGAAAAAGAAAAAGAAAGCTTGGAGATAGTGCCCAGGCCCTATCAAGCTCCAAGACTAGCACAAAAAAGAAAAGAAAAGGAAAGAATTTAGTAGACTTCCTACAAATAGAACAAAGTACTCTGATGTCGGATCTGCCTGATTGGAAGGGATAAATCTAAAAAGTTAAATCCAGAGGGTAGGTATGATACTTTTTGACAGAATTTCAGCACCTTTACTTTAAGCTGATTAGTCTGGGGAAAGCAGAACCTGCCATCTTGAATCATCCAACGTACTAAACCCTACATTGATAACATCCCTTCATGTGCCAGTGTGTCTCTTTAGGTTAAGAGGATGCAAACAAGCTATATTATTTTGGAACCAAGGGAGGTTATTATACAGCTTAAATTTCTTCACCCTCATCACATCTGTTTCCCAAAATATCAAAAATATCGAAAATCAGGAACTGTCAAAGGCAAATCAACTCAGATGGTGCCTATTCCGAGACTAGCATGTCAATAGTGTTTATACCCCTTCCTACACCACATAGTCTAATTACCTCTGATTATATATTTAAGGAAACTTTCATGCACTGTAAACATTGCAAAAATATATCCCTTCAGGTTCCTATTTTCTCCATCTGGCAGAGCCTAGGAGTCCCCAGTCGACTGAAGTCCTTGATGAGGACACTTCACCTATGATTTAAGGGACAGGGGTAAAACACGACGACGATCACTTATCATCCACGGCATATTTCTCTTTGATTGTCCATCTTGGTGTCCTCTATAAACCTAAAGCCTCAGCTCTCTGAGGGTGTTTTCAGGTCAAACTGAAAAGCGGATGGCATTTCTACACTACCAAACACAACCTCCACTCAAACTGACTTGGGGCCCACACAAATGGTGCCCTAAGTCTCTGCCATATTCAAGGACAGTTGCCAAAGGTGAAAAATCTGTAGCCAAAGAAATAAATATGCTGGCTTCCAGTGGCTCATGCCTGTAATCCTAACGACTCAGGAGACTGAGGATTGAGGACTGTGGTTTGAGGCCAGCTTGGGCAAGAAAGAGCATGAGAATATTATTGCTAATTAATGATCAAAAAGGCAGAATTTGATTGGTGGCTCAAGTGCTAGGGTATCTGCCTTGAATTAAAAAACTAAGAGCAGCACTGGGGCTCTGAGTTCAAGCCCCAGTACCAACACACACACACACACAAGAGAAAGAGAGAGAGAAGAAAGAGAGCAAAAGAAAAGAAGGGAGGGAGGGAGGAAGTGAGGGGAGGTTTAAAATACAAAAAGACAGAGGAAGGAAAGAAACAGCAAGCAAGTCTAACCCCAGTTCAACCCTTTTGGAGAGGGCTCTTTTTCTCTCCCCTCTTTCCTTAGGTAGCTTTCCAGTGAGACCTGGGGAATTCTCACAATTCAGATGCTCATCTATTTTTCCCTGTGTTCCTGTCACCATAGTCTTAGAGTCAAATGGTTTCAATTCCCAAAGGCAAACTCAAACTATTTCAGTTTGAGTTTTTATTCCCAGACTAGCCTAGGTTTTAGAATCACCCACAAACAAAGGCAGCATTCTGAGAAGGTGTCCCCTGTGGGAGAGTTCCTGAAAACCTAAGCCTATTGGAAGAGCCTGAGGTCTCAGGAGTGCCAGGAAAAGGCAAAGCAGCTTTAGAGGCATGTTATTTTTTTTTCTGCAGAGATAGACATCCTTCTCAAAAAGAATAGTCAGAGAAAAATGATTATCATTTTTCTAATACTTAAATGTTGCCTGTGATAAGCCCAGCAGTGAGTTCAGTATTTCAAAAAACACAATAGAAAGTAGACAACTGACACTAATTCCCAAGATGTTTTCAACTTTCACTCAGTAAGAATGAATTATCAAATCACATACCTCTGCGCTTATATATTGATTCATTATTAAACATCTTTTACCTAGAAGGCACCATGCTAGGTGTTAAGTGAACATGAGGAAGCAAAGAAGATGTATTTCTTTATGGTCAAGAGATTAAAAGGTGGAATTAAATGGGTATGGGGGAGGAGTGAATAAATACCTTAACGGATAGAAATATTTATACCAAAAAAATGAAAGAACCCTCCCCCAAAAAACTAAAGCATCTATAAGGGAATAATTAAGCTGAGCTCAGGATGAAGAATGTGTGGGTTATATGGAGGGACAACATATGATACGGAGTGAGAAGTATTGCAGGAAAGCACAGTAGCAATCCAAGAAACTGAAAGAAGATGTTTATAGCTGCACTGCAACAATCCAGAAACCTAGTGTCAGAGAAAGCCACCACAGTGAACATGAGCAGGATACGCAGAGCCAGAGAGTGATATGGGTGGACACAATCAGATCTTGTTCTAAAAGGGCTCTTCTACCTGTATCACAGAGTGCAGACGAAAGGAAGACCAGAAGGGATTTAAGGAAACTGTGGAGCCACTATAGCTATTTATGTGAGAGATGGACACTTGTCTCAGAGTCATGCTGCTAGCCAGATGGCCTATATTGACCTGTTGCCTCTCAGCCACACACCCACCAAGCTCTTCTGCAGAGCCCTTAGTCTGTGAACTACATTTTCCAGGTTCCCCCTTGCTTCCTGTCAGGTTCTGCCAACAGGAGGTGCTGGCGGGAGGCCAGAAAGTGGATGAAAGAGAAAATAATCCCAGTTCTGGCACTAGCAGTTGCCAGTGGTTACTGCCATGGCCTCAGGCTTGGGATGATTGTGAACCACATAAGCTCAGGCTGGGCAGGTACAGGCCTGGCTCAGGCAACTCCTCTTTGACACACCCAGAGTGGAGTGCAAAACATCTAAGCAAAGCAACAAAAGATGCCATTCTGTGGGCTTCCTCCCAGCACACTTGCTGCTTCTCACATCCAAGTGTTGCCTTTTTCCCTTCCCTTCCATCAGGCTTATATCTCCCTTTGATTCTTCCAGCATTTCTTATGAGTTTACAACCAAGTCCCTGCATTTTATGCCTTCTCTTAGGAAGACTTCGAATGTTTTCCTTTTCCCTGGGGAAAAAAAAAAGACTACAACAGGCTAGAAAGCAAAAGTTGGAATAAATTCACTAAATTCAGCTTTGTAACATTAAATCATCTCTTGTAATAGAAATCTCCCTGGTTAGCTGCCAGGACCACAGAGCACACTACTGAATAATTAGTGGCAATCTCTACCACGAAAGTCTTTCTGAGAATACCCCAAAGACTGCTCATCACTTTAGGACTATCACTGGGCATGATTTAGCCTACATAACACAGGTACCTGTCTTCATTCTAAGGAAGATGATTCTACTGACTTTTCAAGTATTCCTAAGCATCTCAGAACCTTCTAGTTTCCTGATGATTTCTGAATTTCTCATTTCCTTGGCCATGCTCAGCCTCTTGATTTTGTCAGAGAACTTTATTCAAATGACATTGTATATAATGGCTTTCTGACCTAATAGAATTAGTCTTCAAGAACTGAGGCATAATTCTGGGTTCTATCCTCTCCCATGACCAATGCATCTCTCCAGTACTATGGAGAACCTAGAAGTACCTCCTCTGAAATTACATTATTTTAAAACAATTTTCCTCAAAAAAAAAAACCCCACCAAAACCATACCAATCCCTCAAACTAATGGACAATGATCATAATATAGCCTGAATGGTGCAAAGAACTCAGGGTGGAGGGGGTGGGGAACAAGATGTCCATAGGTGCAAATGAGAATTTGAGAATGAGAAGAAAAATGAAGAAGAAGAAGAAGAAGAAGAAGAAGAAGAAGAAGAAGACGAGGAGGACGAGGAGGACGAGGAGGACGAGGGGGGAGGAGGAGGAGGAGGAGGAAAGAGAGAAAGAAAAAAGAAAGAAAGAAAAAAAGAAAGGAAGGAAGGGAAGAAAGAAAAGAAAGAAAGGAAGGAAGAAGGAAGGAAGGAAGGAAGAAAAAGAAAGAAAGAAAGAAAAGGAAGGAAGGAAGGAAGGAAGGAAGAAAGAAAGAAAGAAAGAAGGAAGGAAGGAAGGAAGGAAGGAAGGAAGGAAGGGAGGGAGGGAGGGAGGGAGAGAAGAAAGAAAGAAAGAAAGGAAGAAAGAAAGAAAGAAAGAAAGAAAGAAAGAAAGAAAGAAAGAAAGAAAGAAAGAAAGAAAGAAGGAAGGAAGGGAGGGAGGGAGAGAAGAAAGAAAGAAAGAAAGAAAGAAAGAAAGAAAGAAAGAAAGAAAGAAAGAAAGAAAGAAAGAAAGAAAGAAAGAAAGAAAGAAAAGAAAGAAAGAAAGAAAGAAAGAAAGAAAGAAAGAAAGAAAGAAAGAAAGAAAGAAAAGAAAGAAAGAAAGAAAAGAAAGAAAGAAAATATGATGTGGTACTTTCCCTAAGAACTAGTAGGAAATGCAAAAGTTGGTGGCACAATGCCTATAATCCCTGGCTACTGGGGAGAAGTCAGAGGATCACAATTCAAAACTGGCCCAGGCAAAAAGTTGGTGAGATCCTATCCCCCAAAAAAGCCTGTAAGGTGATGGTGCACAGCTGTGATCCTAGCTACCAAAGAAGCAGCTACAGGTGGATCATGGTCTGAGTCCAATCCTAGGACAATTTGTGAGAGCCTAACCGAGAATCTAAAGCAATGAGCACTGGCTACATAATTCAAGGGTGCTAAATTCAAATCCTCATATAACAAAAGCTACTAGTTGGAAAAATAATACATAAAATATATTACATTGGCATTCAAGGCAGGACAGGGTTGAGTATTTTGGAGGTAAATAGAGAATGTTTAGTAAATAGCGACATCAACTTGCTCTTTTTTTTTTTTTGAAATTTTATGAATATGTGAAAAAGTATAGAAAAGGTATACCTATCCAGGAACCTAACTTCAGTCATTTATTCACTGGTTTAAGTTTAAAATATTTATGATACCTCTAAATGCTAAGCAATATATCAGCTCCTGAAAAAATAACCAAGCATTTCACAACTTCATAAGCCAAGATGTGCAGAACAGTGATATTTGTTGCGGGCACAAAAATGAAGGAAGCTATATTTTCAGCAATGAGTTCATAAATGAATAGCTGAAGAAAAGAAGGCTACTGAGTGTCAGATTCATATCTGGAGCTATACCGTTTTGTTCACATTACTATGGCTGGGTGAGAAATTACTCCAAAATTTATTACTGTAAACCAGCACTGATTATGCTCATGGTTTCTGTGGGTAGGATTTCAGACAGAGCACAGCAGGGATAGTTTGTCTCTGCTCTACAATCTGCAATGTCTGGGGCTCACCTGGAAGACTTGAAAGCTGAGCTCTAGAATGATGTGACGCGTTCATCATTCATGGTCTGAATACCGATGCGTGTTATTGGCGGGGGGTCTCTCTCGGTTTCTCTCCACCAGGACCCCTGGAAAAAGGCTAGCTCAAATTACACACAGCAGAGTGCCTGAGCTTCAAGGAAAAGCACTGAAAGAGATAGGAGCAGAGACAAAGAGGGCATAAAAGACAGAGACAGAGGCAGGGAGGCAGAGCTATATCCCCTTTAGGACCTAATGCTGGAAGTCACATGAATCACTTTTGTCACACACTTTTGGTGACTACAGTTACAAGATCCCCTCCTGTTTTTGAGGGGAGACTACACTTCCCATTTAGAAAGGTATTGATCACAGGGTAAGAAAACTGTAGATGGGTACATGGATCCAGAAATAGAAGACACCATCTGCCATAGCTTTAGATAATTCAAACCGATTTGAATTGAAGAGCAATCTAAAAAGTTGTCTTTTCGGAATATCTGATAGCAAGGATAGCTTGTAGATGGGGCATGGAAAAAGGTAAAATAATTATTAATTATCACAATAGAATAAAAGGGAATCTTGAATACTTTGGTTTCCAGTGTAGAGCCTATTACTATGTGTTTTACATCTGCTCTGACCCTACTGTCTTCTGTGATAAATCCTAATGCTTGCTCTACGCTCCGAAGTGTGTTCTATGCTCAAAGGAATATAGACATCCTACAGTTTATCTAACTGTGGATTTCTCAATATGTCCTATCATATTAAAACATCTCAAGGAAAAAAATATTACATAGTTTTGTTTTGTTTGGTGTCTCCAACCTTTGTGATCACTGGTTTTTGTTGTTTTGGATTCTGCGTATGTGTTCTCTAAAACAATGTTTAGACTGACAAATAATATTTAATTATGATTTACCTATGCCAATGTTCTTTTATTTTTTATTATATTTTTATTGTCATTGAGTTGTGATAGGGTTCTAATGTCAGGGCCTTGTTCTAGCCAGGCAAGTCTTCTACTGTTTAAACTATGCCCCCAGATATTTTTGCTCTTAACACTTTCCAAATAGGGTCTCACGTTTGCACCCAGGCCAGCTTAGACTGTGATCCTCCTAGTATGTGTCCAGCATAGCTAGAATGACAAATATACACTACTGCACAGATTCTTATTAGTTGAGATGGTAACTCTAAACTTGTTGCCCAGGCTCACCTGGAACCATGATCGTCACAATGTCTGCCTGCATAGCTAGGATTAAAGGTGTAAGTGACCACACTCTGCTTTGTTTTCACCTTTTAATAATTAATAGCCTATGGACTAGCCTGAAAGGCCACTGGCTCAGTGGAAAGTAAAGGCCTAATCATGAAATAAATAAACTAACAGCTAAATAAATCAACAATTACTCTACAAGTGCCTATTTAGAAGTAAGACTAGAAAAAAGGAAAATGTGCTTTTTAGAAACTTTCCCTTTTTTCCCTTCCCTATTTATTTTACAGTACTGGGTTTAGACTCAAAGTTTTCTACTTGTTAGGCAAGTGCTAAACTTATTAGGCAAGAGCCAAATACCCCTCCCCTTCCCCGCTCAACATGTGTGCAATCCTCATGGCATTTTTATTCCAATAAAGTAAAATAGAAAAGTAACAAAAGCAAAGGAAATTTTGACTTGTTTGAAGAGAGTCTAAGAAAGATCTCAATAAAAGAGACAAGAAAAGATCTCCTTGAGAATTTAGGTTTGGACCAGCGAAGCTGATTATTAAATGTTTTAACATCTGCTGAGTCAGACAAGGCCAAATTATGGGGAAACATTTTATTTTATAAACAAAATGAAAAGGGATTTGTCTTTCAGACGCTGCTGTGCATTACAAAGTGACGATTGCTGCTAGCCAAGAACCCCAATGACAATGGAGTAAGGTGGCAAGTGAGTGGATTTTCCTATAAGGCATGGTCTTTGGTACCTCCTGCTGTGGCTTCTATTGAGATTCTGGGAGGATGAGGCTGTATCACTAGCCTCTTTGTTAGTGTGACTGATCTTGAGAACAGAACCATTGACTGACTTTTGTACCTACCTGCTTTCTCCTGCCCTGTTTCCTCTCACCCTTTCCTCTCTAAGATATCTGCAGGATTCTTGACTTCTGGCCTTCCTAACAAATATCTTTGGCTAGACTAGGCAACTCCACGCAGACAGAAATCTTTAATATCTCCAGGCTGGCCAAGCATCTATTAGAGCAATCCCCAAGCTAGATCTTGGGCTGTTGTTACTGACTCAAGAAAAAATTAGTTTAAAATTTATCAAATATTAATTCTGTAACTGCTACTCAACCTTGTGAAGGATTTCTCTCTCTCTCTGTCTCTGTGTGTGTGTCTCTCTCTCTGTCTTTCTCTGTCTCTCTGTCTCTCTGTCTGTATCTCTGTCTCACTCTCTCTCTCTCTCTCTGCTTTGTCTCAGGCTCTCCTTCTCTTAGGTCTCTTTCCTGTCGCAGCTTGAGCTGGGGGCTTGGTCTTCAAACTGACCCACTTGCAGCCCATCTCATTTGCATTCTGTCTATCTGTCCAAATCCAATCTGAAAATTGCCATCTCCATATAAGTGTAGGAATGTACCTCCCTGCACATATGCATAGCTCAGTCGGGAAAATTAGAGCCACTCAGACTCTGATCCTTGTTTCAGACCAGCATCTACAAGCCAACCAAGCCCTTCACCTAACCACCACAGACTACATCTCAACACATCACCTGTACATTTTTACGCCCAGGAATCTTTGCCCCTTGTGCAGTATCACTATAGGCTCCTACTGTGTCTCTCATAGAAACACATCAGGACCCATATAAGGAAGGAGGAGATAGGCAGAAAAGGAGACCATATCCTATTAGGTGCCCATTAAGATGTGGGTTCTCTAACACTTTCTCCTGTCCCCTATCAGGATTAGGAAACTGTCTTATCCATCAGAAAGTTCTGAGTGTTTCCCAATTGTGCCCTGCTTCATTACTTTGGCACAGGTACATATAGGGTGTTTCTCCACTGAAGATAAGGAAATGCAGACATAAAGAAATACAATGTTTGATAAGATATGTACTCATTACTTTGCTCATGTAACTGTAACCCCTCTGTACAGTATCTTTATAGCAAAAATGTATTTTAAAAACCATATAAAAATAAATAAGAAATACAAAATTAGGACAATCTTTCACCCACCTTTTGTTTCCTAACACAAAGGCTTGAACACAGAGTAAACATCATTATATTTTTTGTTGAGTAATTGAGTGAGTAAACAAGTGCATGAATTATGGTACCAAATGGTAGACTGGCATGCACGTTGTATAACACTGCCAAGCAGATTCCTAGGTAATTAGGTTACTATAGGGACCAGGAGTCTCAATGGAGCACCCGTGTTAGAATAGGATGCTCTGGAAAAGTCCCACTAACTCAGCATCCACATCCAGACATAGACACAGAGCCCATCTCTAGATACACTGGGTCCCTTGGCATAAGCCATCTCTAAACACAGGTTTTATTGATGAACTGGTATGTTCCCAGTTATTAAAGATCCTCCAGGAAAATAAATTCAGGAAAAGTTTACAGCACAATTTGGATCAATGAGAAGTAACTCTTTTTGTTTCTTTAAAAATAGAGCTGACAGCTATAGTATTGAGATCACCTTTTGTAATGTGTTATGGGTCCATTTTCCCAGAGTAGCTTAAACTGAAGCAGTTTCCCCTGTTTGGAAATTTTGTAGTTAATTTTAATTTGGGCTATTGTTTGTCAAATATGGGCTGTCTGTGTAGATATGAAGTATAGTTTTTTCCATAAAACAGATGTTTATTTTATTTAAAATGCCACTGTACTTATTTTACACCATTTGTATACATGTGGTGATATTAATGCTGAACTGTAAAATTCAGGAGTTAAAATGTGACCCTGTAATTCCATGAACAAAAATAGAGCTGTTACCACACTTGAAGTTTGGCTTATAATTGCCAAATCATTACTTCAAGTTATGAAGATTTGTTGTTCAAACTAATGAAGTGCTTCCAAAAAAGTGTTTTTACAACTTGCTTTTGAGCATTCTGAGAAGTTCTTCCTAGAAGCTACTAATGGAGTCTTTGTGAGAACAGCTGCCTCCTCTCTGGCCCAGGTGAGCTGTTGGAGCCCTGGGAAAGTCAGGTTATGGAGAAACTGGCCACCTTCTACTAAAGGAGAGCCATCTTCTTTTCAGGCCTGACAGGCATCCTCCCAAGGGCAAGGTCAGTAGCTGGTCCCCTGGCTTAGCAAGGAGACTCACCTCACTGTTCTCAGGAAACTCAGCACTTTATCATTCCCTGGGACAAAGACCAGTGATCTTGCCAAGTCTACCTGGTCCCATGTGGCTTTTTATCAGCTGGTGGTGCTTTCCATGTCTTCTTGGGCTGCCCCAGGGCTGCCCAGTCTGTTATGAAAACAGGTAAAAAGTCTGGACCAGAAACAGAGAAACGTGTTTCTTCTTCTTTCTCAACTTAAACATGGAAATATGAGCAAAACTTAGAATACTTTTTTTTTAAATACCCATGTCCACACTGCCTAAATGCTTCCTTCTCAAAGACTCCTGTCTACTTTCTTCTCACACTGAAAACGATCCTGCTAATACTGAGAATAATATGAGAACGTTTACATTTGTTTGAAGTGGACAGCAGTGGATCCAGCCAAGAAAGCTGTAGCCAGAAAACTGCTCTGAAAAGTTAGGGATGACAAGGGTAAGTCACTCCCACAAGTCAGCTGTAGATGCAGATGTCAACAGTGGCTGCCATATATTAAGAAGGGGGCTGTGCCCAAATGTAACAGGAAAACTGCCAGGACTGATTTAGAGAGATACAATCAGATCCTCAATCAGACTATCTAAGACTATCTTAGTCTAAAAGAGAAGCAGCACACCTCCCACTATAAATGAGACCTGCCAAGAAAATGCCAAGGAGTGCCACTTGTAAGGAAATGGTGATGGTGTATGTGCCACACACCGTATTTGCGTCTACCCAGCTGAGGTCTCCTGCCTCATTGCATGCCAAGTAAAATCCCTTCCATGCAGCCAGAAACAAGTCCTGATTCTGCATCTACAGAACAGCACCTATTTAAGGATGCAATGGGCAGTACTGGGAAGAAATTAATAGTAAGTCAGACTGCTTGCTTCCAAAAAAACAGATTCCCAAATACAAAGCCAAACGCATCCTTCCAGAAATGGAAGAGAAGGTTTCCTAAGAGAGGCATAGCTAGGATGTACAGAGAGTGTTAGCAAAACGATGTCTGCCAGTTCACTGGCTTTTCTCTGCATTGCTCAAGGGTAAAGTGAAAGATAACAACACTGTTTTGAACATGTTTAGATGTTTTGTTACCAGAGGGAGCTCCAGAAAGCCTCAATTCTCCGACTGAAAGGGAAAAGGAAGAACAAAAAGGCACACGTTGTGCATTTTGCTTACTGTCAGTTACTTCACAGCATTTCTCAAACACCTAAGGCATGACTTGGTGGGGAGGGGCTGGTTGATGGATATCACTTTAAATGAAGGCAGTTTTCAAATGCCTTCACATGAAGGTTCTTTGGAACTCCCCAAGGTCAGTGATACACACTGGTTCCCTGAGGGCTTCACTCATTCTCTGAGTTGGCTGGACCAGAAGGGACAAGGGCCCAATTGTACTCCTATTTCCCAAGGTGGGCACCTTTGAAGTCATATCCTTTCCAGCCTCCTCTTCAATACTCTGCTGTGAGCTTAGTTTCCTTTTCAGTCATCTCTTTGGGGTACGCTGGTACAGTTTCTAGTAGGTCTCATCTGTGGTGGGGCAGGAAGGAGATACTCCACTTGGACTAAGATGGTCTGATTAAAGACCCACTTCTGCCAAAGAGGCCTATGACCCATGCCTGTATTCCTAGCTACTTGGGAGGCTGAGCTCTTAGGATTAAGGTTTGAAGCCAGGCTAGGCAGAAAAATATATGACAGTTATCTCCACTTAACCAGCAAAAACCAGAAGTGGAGCTGTGGCTCAAATGGCAAAGCATCAGCCTAGACAAAGAAAAAGATAAGGGAGCGTGCCCTAGCCCTGCGTTCAAGCTCCAGTATGACCAGCAAAAACAATTTTAAAATAGATAAAGCTCTACTGTGTACACACTATCTAGTCATTAACCTGCCTCTACCTGTTCCATCATCTGGAAGTGGGAAGAACACCGTGCTCCTCACAGGGTTTGTGAGAGGACTAGAAGCCAGGTTAATGCACTTTGTAGCTTCTGCCACCTTCTATGGACTGTGAGCTCAGCTCAAATGTCTTCTCCTTAGAGAAGAGGTGCTTTCTGACCATGTTATGAAAAGGATTACTTCTCCCCCTCTCTATTTCTTTTCTCTGCTTTTCATTACACTTTATGCTTAACTGGTTATCTGGCCAGTATCTGTTTCTCCTACCCGCAATCCATAGGCATAAATTTCTATCTGTCAAATTGGCTATTATAATTCCAGGCCCCAGAGCTGCACCTGATCTGAAAAAAATACTCAGTGAGTATTTTAGAGTAGATGAATGGATACTCCTATATGCTTCGACGTAATTGAAAGGGCCAGGGTCTTGGTGGACTACTTGTCATCCAAGCACCAGAAAAAATAGACACCCACAAATGACAAAGATGACACTTTCATTTAATGCCAGTGCAACTTGGACATTTTGTGTTACAAAGAAGCATGATCAAAAAATCCTTCTGGCCAGGCCCTGGTGGCGCACACCTGTAATTCTAGCTACTCAGGAAGCTGAGCTCTGAGGATCACAGTTCAGAGGCAGCTTGGGCAAGAAAAGCTGTGAAACTCTTATCTCCAATAAAACCACCAGAAAACCAGAAGTAGTGCTGTGGTTCAAGTGGTAGAGCACTATCCTTGAACTGAAATGCTGAGGGACAGCGCTCAGACCCAGAGTTCAAGCCCTATGACCAACCAAAAAAAAATCCTTCTGAACAATTCCTGCAAATGCATTTTATTGCATGCAGTTGATTTTAGTGAGCCACAAGATTCTAAGTTTAATGACTATAAAATAAATCAAAGGGGCTAGGAAGGTGGCTCAGTGGTAGAGCGCTTGCCTTGCATGCATGAGCCCTGGGTTCGATTCCTCAGCACCACATAAGCAAAAAGAAAAAACCTGGAAGTGGCACTGTGGCTCAAGTGGTAGAGCGCTAGCCTTGAGCTGAAGAGCTGAGGGATAGCGCCCAGGCCCAGAGTTCAGGCCCCACGACCAGACCCCCCCCAAAAAAAATCAAAGACATTTCTCTCTAAGAAGAAAAGAGCAAACACTTTTTAAAATAAGACCCACTGTTTATAAATTTGTTGCACAGGGAAAATTCACTAAGAATAAAATGGAACTCAGATCCAGTTCAATTTGAAGACGAGCTGAACAATTTTTATAATGTCCAATCAATGCAGAAGCAGCTTCATAGACCCTTCCCTCCAGAAATCAAAAAGCATGACATCAGGAGCTTGCTAATCACTCACTGATGTCAATCAAGGGATTCTTTACTGATGCCCAGAAAAATGCTCCTACCGTAGCATCTAGGCCCATGAAGTCTCCATCAGGTCTCTAAGGGTTCATAATTAGGGGCTGAGGTTGTATTTCAATGGTAGATAATTGCCTAAGCCTGAACAAATCTCCGGGTTCAATCCCAAACACCACAAAAACAAACAAATAAAAGAATCAAGTGCCAATGATTCATGACTATAATTCTAGCTACTCAGGAAGCTGAGATCTAAGGACTGCAGTTCAAAGCCAGCCCAAGCAGGAATACCCATGAGACTCTTATCTCCAATTACCCAGCAAAAAGCCAGCAGTGAAGATGTGGCTCAAGTAATATAGTATCAGCCTTAAGTAAAATTAGCTAAGCAAGAGTTTGAGGGCCTGAATATAAACCCCAGTACTGGCACAAAATAATAAAATAAAAATAATTCAGTATGTCCAGGACAGAAAGCAAATGGATAAGTGTGTGTATGTGTGTGTGTGTGTATAGTAAAAATGTTGTACAGAGGGGTCACAGTTACACAAGTAGGCTAATGAGTACATTTCATAGTGAACATTGTTACCTCCACCTTTGTTTTTCCCCTACCATCACTTCCCTCCCCACCTCCCCAACTCCTCCTACCCCCCTGCACCCCAACATTGTAAAGTTCATTTTCAACATAGTGTCCTGTACATCTCATTGTCACAATGGGTCAGCCTGCATCCCCATTTAAGCGTTCCCCAATATCCCTTCCCCTCCCCAAATTACAAAAATGCATATACAAGGTGCAGAACACCAGCATCAAATCCAATGAAAACAGGGGTTATATCATGGGGGAAGAACATACAAAAGACACCGAAGAATCACATAGTGCATTGTAACTAGCAAGCAAGAAAAACCACTTGTGTCCCTGTCTTAGGGTACATTTTGCTTAACATTATCTCATGTGGTCATATGAACATAGCCTTTGACCTTCTCTGCTTGTCCTAGACATGTACTAGTCATTGCAAACAAGGGAAACCATGGGACCTGTGTTTCTTTGGGCCTGGCTTACTTCACTTAATGTAATTTTTTCCAGTCTTTTCAGCAAATGGATTTTAATAAGGCAATATTGGTAGGAAAACTAGTACAGACAATAATGAAGAGCAGTTATCTTCAGAAACCACTATGTGAAAAGCTACCTTCTCACTGGCCTGCCAGAGGTGTAAAAGAGAACCAAGTTTCAGTCAATTTTCTACAAAACTCTCCATTGAGAAGAGCAAGAGCTATCACCTCATATTTCTTGTTTCAAATTAATGATTCAGGATTCCAACAACTCTGAATTGCTCCTGAAATATTTACCAAGCTCAATGGCAAGTTTTAAAGAAATACCTGTCCTTGAGTATTGATCATGGCAGACGGGAGAACAGAAATGGAGATGATGAAACAAGCATCATATTTGTACTGGCTAGGGGGCAAGGAATAAGTGGAAAGCTTCTCTTGGGGAAAGACTGGACCATCCTAATATGTCCATTGCTCTTTAATTGGATCTTAATTTTCCCTGGTGGCCCCAAAGCCATCCCTCCTCACACACCTTAATATCCACCATATACGCTGTCAACATACCACAGCTGTGTTTCCATTTGCAGACCTTTCTCTCCCCCAAGGCCTGCCTCTTAACAGTACATTTTCTCCTGAAGTCTGTACTTGCTATACCAAAGTGTTCTGAGCATTGCCTGCTGACCCCTGGGAGATCCAGCTTTGGGCTTGGGGCTCTTCTCACAAAGAAACATAAGCTTTGCTTGAATGAGACTTGCATTCACAGCTTGCCTCCAGCAGACCTTTGCTGGGGAGATCTCAGGCTACCTTGAAAAACTTGCACTTAGCTTTCAAGAAGAAGAACACAGTACTGATTCTTGTAAGGATTAAATGTTATACAAGACACAAACAAATTTTGGATCACAACCTTGTCCATAGTAGTCCCTCAGTAAACAATGTTTTTATTTCCTTCCTTTGCTTCCCCCTGACTTTAATTCTGGAGAGTTCAGAATCCATATTGTTGAATTTTTCAGCACTGACGTAACACTTCCAGACTTGTGAATCTCCAAAAACCTTAGCACATTCGACTTGAATACATAAAAACCTTAGCACATTCGACTTGAATACATTCTGGGCGATCTCCTAGGATATTAAAATATTGGAAATATTTCCATAGTCCTGAAATTCCCTTCTCTGAAGTCTTTGCTTCCTGCTAACCCAACTCTGTGTCCTGCTTGTGACAGTCATACTCTCCTACTCACCTGGATCTCAGTTTCCCTAAGATGCCCTTTCCAGAGTCATGCATCTGACACCCTAGGCAAAACTCCTAGGCCAGGCATGCATCCTCTTCCCTTGCAATCACTCAGAAGTCCCTCAACATCTTGACCTCCTACCCACACTGCTTTGCCCACCTCCAACCCCCAGAAACACCAGCTACTTCAATCTAACAAAAATTTCATTTAAAAAATTTCAAACCATACTGACTGAATTAATTCGTGCATGATGCTCTTTCACTTTTGCTGGCTTTTCTGAACTCACTCTTGCATTGCGACCATTGCCTCCTGCCCAGCAGAGGCATCCAAGTTAATAAGACAGGAGCCATGACAGCAGCTCTCTAAATGGATCCACTCACTTAAGGGTCTCTAGTGACTTCTAATAGCCACCTCCTCAACCACTTCCCAGCACTGGATCAGATAGCTCACCACTTCCTTCCTGAAGCTCCAGCTCTCCTTTGGTTCCTCTTTGATTCTCTCTCCTCTTTCCACTGATGAGAAATGTCATACATCTCCATTACTTTTGCCATTATCGCTAGAGAAGTTGCTTCTAAATTCTGTGCTTCCAATTCTACATGTCTAAAGGTCAAATGTATACAAGCTAAACCCTGAGCCTGCATATAGATTCTGTTCTCCGAGAAGTAAAACTTATCTTACAAAGTTTTGTCACACACACAGTTTGTAGTAAACTATTTCCCCCCTATCCTGCATCTTAGTCTTTTCCTCTCTTCCTTCACAGTGAATACACTCACAGGCCCAAATTCAGCTGAGAGAGAAGGCCGCAGGATCCCACCTAAACGAGTCAACCTAACCCATTTCATGTTCACTTGAGAAAACACACAACTTAGACTCACCACTTTGACATTTTCATTTTTGTCTTTAATAACAAAATTAAAGGATAAAATTGTATTGAATGTTTAAATAACTGCACAGATAAACACATTGTATAGCTAATGTTCAAAACAAGGCAGAAACTGTTAGAAACTGGCAGACAGCATCAAAATTTTGAATTACATTATTGGTTATTGTAAAAAAAAAGCCAGAATTTGGCTCACAAAACATAATTTTAGGGAGATCAAGTACAATGGAGCCAGGAAACAGAGGTTTGGCTCAAATGGTAGAGTATAAGCCTTGAGTAAAAAAGCTAAGGGAGAGCAGAGTGTCTTGGCCCTGAGCTTAAGTTCCAATACGAGCACACACACACACACACACCACACACACACACACACACACACACACACACACCTCTTGGCCCAGCATTCAGGACCATCTCTTGGTACCTCCATAATACAATTTGATTGGGCTGAAGAAGCTCAGGATCTCATATGTAGTATCTCTGGGTTTGAAATGAGAAAGAATGTTTAAAATGCTTTCTGATTGTATTGTTTCAAATACATAAAGAGTTAAAGAAGCTTTTTTGTCTTGCCTAGGATTATGATAGTGTTTCCTAAGTTCTAAAGTATTATGTAATTGCTATGTGTTAAAATCTGTCTTATTTGGAAAATTAATTCCAAATTCCAAATAACTTGAAATTGTTTTTACAATGAAACACATTTTTTTAAATGTGTTTCATTGTAAGCTCCTAGAAGGCAGGGCTCATTTCTTCCTTATCTTTGCATCTTATCTCTCATAATATTTTTAATATAAATGCCCAAAAGTTCTTATTATAAGCACACCTCAATGAATTGACATAAAAGAATGAACGCCGAATTAACCAAGAAAGTCTCTAAAAATGTAATCACTTGGCATTGCATAAAGCCCTCTAAGTTACTTCAGATGAGACAATTTCAATCAGACTCTAAATAAGAAACAGAAAGCCTACAGATAAGAAAACAATTGTACATTTACATCTTCATCAGATTGTATTTCCTCTCATGCAAATCAGCAGAATCAACCTGCAAGGAATTTGACAGCAGGACTTCAGGCAAAGGCAAGAGGAAAATTATTCAGCTTCTTTGGCTCCAAAGCAAACTTGAGCTGAGGCTGGAATGAAGAAGAAATAAAAGGCAAAAGAAACATCCACAGAATGTGGGTCCCTTCTCATTTGAGGCTCTTCATCACTGCCTCTCACCAGCCATAGCCAGTAGGAGAAAATGTTTCGCCTGTATCATAAATAGTGTTGTTTGTGCCTGCTCCTGCTGTTCAGGAAGCCACATCGCTTGAGACTCTGCATGGAGATTATTCACATACACACACACACACACACACACACACACACACACACACACACATCATATTTAAACTACCGCTGCTTCCTCTGAATCCAGAGCTGGCTCCTCTACTGAGAATCTCTTCCCTGGGACAGACATCAATGGAGCAAGGAAATTGTCTCTACCTCAGGGCCTGTTACCAGGGCTCCGTCTTTTCAAGGCTTGCCACAGCCATGCTCTGGGAAGCATTTATCTATGCTCCCTGCTTTGTCTCCCTGCACCAAAAAACAAGGAACAGCAAAAGAACAGTCATTATTTGTATTTGGCAAGAAAGGCGGCAGTAAAAACTGAGAGGTGGTGGGTATGTAAATGTCAGGGGAGAATGTGAATGAGGGAGCAGCAGGAAGCTCCAAGAATTCTCAGTGGAGAGAAGCCTCAATTAGAGAGACAAGCAATTGATGTCAAGAAGGAAGGAAGGAAAGAAAGAGAGAATTTAGGTGGGGGTGGGGAGAGGCCACTAAGAGCACCTAAGGGCAAACAAACTCGGGGTCCAATGCTGCTGCGTCCCCTGCTCAGGTTATAAAAGCATGAAGAGTTTTAAAACCACACCGATTTTAGAATGGACCGTCCGTGATTCAAATACTGTCTCTGTGCCTTGCCATTCATGAATTATAAAGGTTCATTTCTTAAGTTCTTTGTGACTCAGTTTCCTCATCTGTAAAGTAGTCATGGTGACAGTCACTACCTAACAGGGTTGTCGTGAGGCTCAAAGTAGCTGATATTTAGAGTGGTTAACAAGAGACCAGTGTCTGGCACACAAGGATGTGTGAGCTGCTATTTTTATGATGATGATCTGGTAAGAGTCACTTTGACACTCCTGCCTTACTCTCCTTATTTAGAAGAAGAAAGCAGCAGCATAGCCAGTCACTTCCATCTGTCATTCTTACCCATTGAATACATATTATTTGCCACATGCCTTGGGAAAACAGATGCCCAACTCAGGGGTAAGGAGGCCCAGGATCTTCAGCATGTTAGAAATGGGTG
The DNA here is from genome assembly GCF_000151885.1 of Dipodomys ordii. NCBI lineage: Eukaryota > Metazoa > Chordata > Mammalia > Rodentia > Heteromyidae > Dipodomys > Dipodomys ordii. The sequence goes on along the minus strand of NW_012267279.1, from coordinate 5,471,720 downwards.
TCACTTAATACAACTTGAGCCACAGAAAACTCCTGTGGCCAGCACTGGTCTCACATGCCAGTCTTTGCATTGGGCAAGGCCTTCACTGGCCAGATACATCCTGCCTGGGGCAAAGTTCTCTGAGAGAAGGTTCGAGAAGGAAACATAAGCCCTCAAATGGTGCTGGCCTTCAATAAGTAAAAATGCTTTTCTTCCTATTTGGCTGAAGATGTGTTCTTAGTAAAATTGAGTAGGAAGCTCCATTTTCATTGACCTTTCTCTGATGCCCTAGTCCATGCCCCTCCCAAGCAGGGAAGAGCTGAGGAGGGAGTGTGGTTGATGAGAAGTTCTACCAGGACTAATTTCTAAGGGTGCTAAAACATCCTCAGGGCACAGAATCTTGCCAGAAATGACATGAAATACCGAAAAAGTGGGCTTGTCAAAACTTTTCTTGAAGCCATGCACCCATGGCTCATGCCTGTAATCCTAGCTACTCAGGGGCTCACAGGTAGGAAAGTCCATGAGACTCTCATCTCCAATTAATCACAGAAAAAGCTGGAAGTGGCACTGTGGCTCAAGTGATAGGGTGCTAACCTTGAGCAAAAGGAGCTCAGGGACAGTGCCAAGGCCCAGAGTTCAAGCCCCAGGAGATGTAGCTTTGTGGCAGAGTTGCTTGGCTAACATGTACAAAGCCCTGGGTTCCATGGGGAACCCAAAGAGGGGAAGAGGGTGGGAAAGAGGAAGGAAGAGAGGGAAGGAGAAAATAACAAAGAACCCTCTTCTTAATGATTATATTGTATGTGATTGGAAGAGCACAGTAATTAAACAGTTCTGATCTAGAGTTGTACAGTTTTCCAGAAGTATCTGGAACTTGGTAGAAGGGAATTTTCACTGAGCAGATGCTCAATGGGGTTGGGAACAACAATGCATGAAACAGGACATTTCCAAGGTGAATTGGCTACATTGTGGAGAAATGTAAGCGTAAGTACCTCAAAGAACTTGTGCCTTCTCAGGGAGCTCTTCTTAGTCCATTGCTCCTGTTTTCAGTGCTAAACTCAGGAGGCTGAGTTTGAGCTTGCAGATAATAGTGTCGAGGATATCATCAGTAAATTTCTATCCTCTGCATCTCTAGGATAAGATGAGGAAGACCACATGTGTAGAAACCACATCCAAGATCTTAACTGCAGCCCTGGTCCTTACAGGCTTCCTGCTCTAGGCTCTGGATCTCACCATGCCCACTGGACCTGGACAGCTTCTCAAAGACCCTTCTTCTTAGCATCACCAGCCCACAGCCAAAATCCGATGTGGATATGTTTGTGGAAGAAATTATGGTCCCACATGTGTGCTCTAGGTGCACAGAAGCCAGGGCTGTCTAACTTCTAACAAGACCCGTGAGAAAACCAATTCCTGTAACACACAAAGGGAGGCTCAGATGCCCAGTGGTCAAAAACGAAAAGGCAAATATATGAATGCAGGACTCTTGAGAGAGGGGCTTCCTCTTTAGGGACCTTGAATGTAATCCTCCATTAAGATTAAAGTGACCACATGCCCTGCTTGCCAGTGACAGTCTCATTTATGCCCATTGTGTTGGCTTAATTATTAATAACATCCCTTTCACTCTCAGAAGTGAGTTGCATGGGGCGGGGGTACACATACATGTGTGGACCCAAACTGCCAAGAACTGTGCCGCCAGAGATTCAGTTCTTGATAAAGTGGGGTCACCTCCACCAAGAATTACTCATTACCACCTGAGACTACAAGTGAAGAATGATTCAAAGGAACCACTTCCCTAATAACAGTGCCCTCCCTTGGTAAATGACTGGCTGCTTGGCAGTTGGAAAACTGGGAAGCAATCATTCCTGGAAAAGATTCTTTCCACTGTGCTGTTCTTCAGAGCATTTCTGAGCCTAGCTCGTTTTCTCTCACTTCCTCAGGATTCTGCCCTTAACTGACTTCCAAGTAGCAATCTTTTTGCTTCCACTTTCAAATACCAGCCTATTCTGAGGATTGTAGCTCTTTGGGAGAAGGGATAGAAAAGAATTAAAATATCCAAAAAGACGTGCAAAAGGATAGAGTGGAGAAAGGATGAGGGATCGAGAGGAGAAAGGAAGTAAAAAGAAGCAGAAAAGCACATGAACATGTGATGGTAAGAGTTAGTAAGGCAACAAGCATCCCAGCCTAATTCCAATGGGTTTTTTTGGCGAAGTTCACTCCCGGCATCTAAGTCATTAAGAGGTGCATATGTCATGTCACAGGACCAGAGTTCTCAGGAGCACCCTGTGCTGTGTGGTGGGAGGACTGAATGAATCCCTGGGTTTATCCATGCTGACATGAAGTACTTCCTCAAAGGAAGCAGGCCCTCATTGTAATCTAAGCCCTTATTCTCAGTACCAGCAAAGCAAAAAGGTTCACCCTTTCAGAAAGACCACGTCCAACTTTACCTGGAAATACCAGCTTGAGAAAAAAAAAATGATTTGTTTCTCATTGAGAAAAATTCTTTAGTCAATTCCACAGAAGTCTTCTGCTATGCTCAGCAATGCTTTTAAAATAATGCAGCTATTCCTTAAACCAATAGATAGGGAAATCACACATTACCAACTAAGACTCTGCTACTTTCTCCACACAAAACATACTCGATACTCCTGCTTTATTACTGGCTAGTGAAACCAGTATTTTTTTCTCTCTCCCTGTTTATAAGCAGTCAGTATCCTGTGCTATGCTATGATCACTAAGTATTGAAAGATTTTTAAAGCTTCTGTTTTAACCTCCAACCTCATGCTGATTTGTACATGTCTACAAGGGACAGAGAGAGAGGAAAAATCCACTTCTTCTGAATGATCCAACCTCACAATTAATAATTGAGAATCTCTTTTTTTCTGTCTCCCTTGCCTTTTTTTTCCTCTCTCCGAATGAGAGTGCACTCTTCAGCTTGTTAAGCTCAGCTCACTCCCGCTGATAATTCACCAGAGATCATAATTTATGGACAATTGAAGCTGCAGAAACATCTCTTAGAAGGAACAGAGCAGATCCATAGCAACAATTCTTCAGGGGAATATTAATCCCCGGCTTTATGTAGTGCTAAGTGTACAATGGTAATCAGAACTTGAGTAGAAGCTGCTAATCATTGAGGGAAAAGGCTGTATAAAGAATTCATAATGGAATTAGCCTGCGGCAAACAAAGAAAGACAAAATTAAATCAGCCATCAAATTGCACCAAGGAATTTTAATTTACAGGTTAATGTAGGATTATGTAACTAATCACAGCTAACATTTTCAATGAACAACCAATAAAATTCTACTCTTTTTTTCCCTTTCTAATCTTACTAATGGTATTCCAATAACATGCTTTTATTACCCTATAATATGCTAGAAATAATTCTCAAAAATCCTCAAAGTCTTTCTACAGGCTCAAACCAGGCATAGGAAAATAGTTTGGAAATAATGCATCAAAAGTATAGATCTAGGGAGATCCACTCCTGAGTTCGATCCAGACCCAAGAATATCTGAGTAAGTTTGCATAAAATAGATTTACATAACCATATAGCTTTAATGTATATGCGTGTTTTTCATGCAGTGCAGGGAGCTATAATGGGACAGAAGAGACTATATTAAATATGTGAAACCAATTTAGAGCACAAAGTATATCAGCTAATTCTAAATAAAACCATTGCAATAGATTTATATGTCAATATTGCAGGCATATCCAATGACATACACACCAAGGACTACAGTAACAGAGTTTTCATGGTTTATAAATGTGAACATCATAAAAAGAAATAAGGTTTCTAGGATAAAAAGTTGATTAGCATTTCCCATGGGAGGGGGGTAGGAGTCTTGTTTCCTCCCCATTTATATTTTGATATCAACCAATGCATGACAAAGACAGGAAAAAACCCTCTATACAATTTTAAAAAATTATATGAAACCCACTGCTTCATAAATATAAATATATAAAAAGGCAGCCTAACTCTTTGCACATTGGCAAAAAAGAAACTCCAAAATTATACTGTACGCTTAAAAAGACATCAGTTTAATCAAAAAGATCTTTTTCCAACATATGGCAGAAGGAAAATTATTATAAATGGAGTAAAAAGTATGTTCATAAGCTTTACTTCACGAGGGAAGAATGTTGGGAAGAAAGGCGACAGCATTCTTCTTGCATATGTTTTTCTTGTCTAGAACAATGTGGGAAAGTCTCATTTTCCTTTAATCTAAATGTTCATTTTATAGAAGCAGCAACATTCGGCCCAGTTATTAGCAAAGGAGTTTTGTTGCTTTATAAAGTCTAATTTTAAGATGCTCACTTCCAAAAAAACATTATGGTGTCAATTGCAGTACCCTTCAGCAATCCTGTAATAACTTTATTCAACCATTTCTAATTATAATTATATTTTCAATTCCTTTTAGCTATAGAAACTCTTTATCAATCAGAGCACAAGACAGAAAATTACTTTATTACAGCTACAGCTCGTTAGGCTGAGTGCTCTTAATGAAGCAGCCTCATAATCAGATGAAAATCATGCCGGAGAAAACTTGCATCATTAGTCTGGGCCTTAATTACCAAGAAATATAGTCACTAACAATGATATTCCATCTCATGATATGGTGCGTGCACCTTCTACACTAGTTGCAATTAATAATTCCACCGACTGCTACAGAATCTTTTCTATTTATTCATAACAATGGAGGGGGGGATTCTAAATTTAATTGAGCGCTTCAGATTGTGCTCTTTCTCCCTCTCTCGGGCGTTCAGATTAAAATGTCACAAGGCTAATATTCTATCTTACAATAATTCATCATTTTAATTACATATTTTATGTATGTGAAATGTCTTTTTTCGCTTTATAGGAGAGGTTGACATTTTGGGGGATACATCTAGGAAAATGGGTGGCCTCTTGTGAAAATGGATCCTACCACTCAGGACCATATCAAAAAAAAAATAGAGAAAGGAAAGAAAGAGAAAGAAAGAAAGAAAGAAAGAAAGAAAGAAAGAAAGAAAGAAAGAAAGAAAGAAAGAAAGAGGAAGGGAAGAAAGAAAGAAAAGAAAGGGAAGAAAGAAAGAATTACCCCTGCCTCCAGTTCATTAACTTCATCCACATTGGGAAAAAGCTGCCTATAAGAACAGAGCATTCATTGAAATTAATGTCAGCATCTTCTTCTAGGCTTGAGCTGGTGTTCTGAGGGTGGGGGTGGGGGCAGGGGACAGGGTTGTGTCACTGGCCTCTTTGTTAAGCATGATTGATCACAGACAGAATCAGCAACTTTCCTTTGTGAAAGCCTTCTTTCTTCTGCCCCATTTCCCTTCACCCTTTCCTTGTCCCCCTGAATCCCCAAGATCCCTGCTTCAGACCTGCTGAGAAATACCTGGGAAGGACAGATCTGGGCCCCTTGCTCTACACACTGCTGGATCCCCGCAACTGTCCATTTGAATTCTGAGTGTGCTCTGCAGGCTGGCTGGAATCTGGAAGACAAGGTGCTCTGGGCACTGCTGCTCTTTTTCAAACACAAATTAGGCTCCTGGGTGTAGGGAAAGAGAACACAGGGAGGGCAGAGGGCAGCAGGCTTGGCAGAGATAAATGACATCCCCATTTGACCCTCAAACCCAAGGATGCCTAGTGCTGAACTTCCTGCCCCAAACTGCCTTCCACGGGAATAGTGGCCAAACAGCTGATTTGATTAATCTGGGCTGTACTTTTCCCAGTCATCTGCAGTCTGAGCACCAAGCAGTTTGATAAATGAAATTGATAGAAGAAGAAAATGAGTTGGAAAAATCCACAAGCCACAAGAGGAAGAGTTCAACCATGAATATAAAGATCACCTATTTGAAAATCATTGGCTTCACAATAATTCATGTTGAGCAAGTGGCAGCACAGGTTTTTCTTGTTGTCATCATGGCTATTTTACTTTATTTTATTATACTTTTATTTTTGTGCCGCTACTGGGGTTTGAACTCCGGTCCTTGAGTGCTTACTTGGTTTTCTTACTCAAGGCTGGTGTTTTACAACTTGAAGACAGTCTACAGTTTTGAGGTAGTATTAGAAGACCTTGCCCCAATCCCAATTTGACCCCCAAAGAGATAAACAAATAATTGAATAAATTAATACATGAAATCTTTCCACAAAAGGAAAAAGTTCCAGATCATGGCAATTTGAAGGCAGTAAGGAACTGACTATATTACTAGTGTTCTTCATCTCTACAGGTGTGACTCAGATTTCGAAAAAAGTAGTGACACATGACCTGATGTTTCGCATAGACTTCACAGGCAAAGTGGCCGCTGTAAGGAAAGGCCCACTTAGCAGGCCTAATCTCTGCCCTCCACTTCTAGCCTCCGATATTAAAGGGGCCTCCAAAGAGCCATTTTCTCCCTTTCCTCTTGAGAACTTGGCCTTGTCAGCTCTGCTGGCAATAAATCTTTCCTTCTACTTGACTTCTGTCTACATGGTCTTTCTTTGGGTTACTTCCTACCAAGGTTTACCTTTTCTCCTTCAGCCACCAAGAAGGAATCTGGAAGATGAGTGCCCACAGGACATAGCAACACGTGCACCACTGCAGGAAACTGAGGACCACCTGGAGGAGAGTGTTAGGTAGACAAGATGAGGTAGAGCTGGACCCAGGAAAGAGCTATAGGAAGCAGCAGGAAATGAAAAGCAGCCCAGCAAGAAAGCAGAAAAGAGGGCATTAATCAGAACCACACAGAGCACATTTCCATAGGAAAAATGCTTGGCATTCTGGACAGCCCCAATGGCTGCAAAACAACTAGAGATGTGCATAATCCCCAAGGACAACTGGTTTGCAAGGCCCAGCCTGATACCCTTAGAAGCAGCTGTAGAAAGCCACGGAAGAGTTAAAGGGAACCGGCTGTGTTTCACGGTCTCCTAGTAATGCAATGTCAGGAAAGCCTCAGCGTGCTGGCCCTTGCCTTCTATCAGTGCTTAATACATTCTCCTAACAGCACTCTGTGTAGGCACAGACATCACTGCAGGTATTTTCATCCAGCAGGTGCTGCCCACACAGACACAGGAAAGGCCCATGGAAAGCTCTAGACCATCCTCTGGGCCTGCATTCTGCTGTGTGCCTGGCAATGTTTGCATTCGGTTCCTCCGTGACCAAGAGCCATGAGCACAGCCGCTATATCTAAGGGGACAGGGACGCTTGCACCCTGGAAGGTCTTCTGAGGGAGAACCCTAGCCTCGCAGGCTCATCACTCTCCTCAGTATAGTAGCTAGGGCATGATATTCTTCCTGAACCCTGCCACATCCCACCTGGGTGACCTTAGGAAGATGACTTAACTTCTTTGTTGCCCCAGGTTCTATATGCCTAGAGTAAGACCAATGAAACAGCCTCTGCTTTAGAAGATGGAGGCAAAGGTGATCTAAGATGAGGCATGTAAAAGGCTTGACCCTTGGTAAAGCACTTGCCTAGCATGTGCAAAGCTCCTGGGTTCAATCTGCAACATGGCCAAAACCCAAGCAAACAAACTTGACCTGACCCATAATAAGTTTCAATGAGCATCAAGTCTGACCACCATCATCATTGTCACTATTGGCAACACCAAAGACAAGAGGCAAACATGTTGCTGTGAAAACAAGGTAGAACCCAAATAGTGTAACTCCTTAGAAAGGCAAAGTCAAAGTTCAACAACATAAACAACAGGAAGCAGGTACCTGAAAGAGGTGAGGTGAGGTGAGGTCAAAGGGAAAAGGGTAGAGAAATAAAGAAGAGAAGATGGAGAGGATACAGTTAAGAGTTTAATGTATGGCCTACAAAATTAAGAAAAGTGAGTGAAAGGGTGTGTAGGGGAGGGATGGGTGAGAATGTTGAAAGGGATGACATTGATTGAGATGCACTGTATTCATAAACTGCTTTATTAAAGGACAACTCCTTTGTACAACTACTTAAAGGTAATTTTTTAAGAAGAAAACAAGTTCAAAGATTTTAATCAGTACTTTTCAAAACTTGCTACACATTAAAGTCATCGGACCCTCCATTTCCCCATTCTGAATCAATTAGATCAGAATCTCTCAGGTGGAATTTTCAACATTCTTTGCATGATTCCCGTGTGCTACCAGGGTTTGAGGCTCACTAAATGCTGGGTTTCTAGACCTAGGCATGCTATTTAAAACATGGATGTGTCAGCTAAAACACTTGCATGCTCCAAAGTGGTAAAGCCTTTCTCTGAGTTGCCTGGATAGTGATGGGAATCTTGTAACTATATTTTGCACATTTATGACCCATGAATGAACAACCACAGCCTTGGTTGATGGAATGTGCCTGTTGGCTTTTCCAGCTGGTGAAGTGGTCCATTTCCCTTATACAGAGCATACTGCATGCAGCCAAATGTTCCCACAGGATGGGCACCTGTGACTTGCAAACACTTCTGTCTAGGGCCAGGACACGCACATGCCACATGGCAAATGGTTAGCCAGGAGCACCAAAGCCAAGGCTGCCTTCCCCTGTGGCTTAGCAAGGGCAGTCCACACAAAACCTGCCCAGAGAGATAACAGTAAGACCACAGAGGGAGGAAATGCCTACCATTCAGGTCTTTGAGAGTACAAATTAACCAGTCAGAGTGCATGAAGTTAGAGACAGGCTAAGTCCTTCCCTATCTTGATGACTTTGACAGCTGTTTAACATCTGCATTTGCAGTATCTTGGAAAACTGAAAATTCAAACTACTTAGATTACCTAAATAAATCTGCCAGGTGCTCAAAAGACAATCCTCTATCTATTTGTTTGCTTTTCATATTTAAGATATTTCACCAGCAAAAAACAACAAAAAATTCTTTGAAACCTTATTTGCAAGGCAATGATAGAAAAGCACAATTAAAGAAAATAAGGAGAAATTAAGAAGCCTAAGCAGCATCTAAACTCATCATTCATTTCAATTCCTCTTTTGCCTCCCAGCAGAAAGGGATTTACTTAGATGTTGTTGGTTACTGTAAACATGAAAGGGGAAGGCCCCATTCCACAGAGCACAGGTTATCAGAGACTTCTGTTCTCTCAGGATGGAGCCAGAAAAGGAAACATCTAGTCCCCAGTTTGAGAAACCACGTCTCCTGCTTGGTTGACCTGTAGCTGCTTTTTTACCTCACAGAAGGATTATGAGGAGGTAAGTAGAGCAAAGATGAGAAAAATTATTAACAGAGGGTGGGGGAAAAAACCCAGAAGATTCATTTGCACCACAAGATTCAGAATGGAACTGTCAAATGAAGAGGAAACACAGCAAAGAACTTAAAATACAGAAAGGCACAAATATAGTACGGGTCTACTTATGTGAGGGTTATAGAATAGTTGAGTACATAGAGACAGTAAGTAGGGCTGTGCTGTCAGAAACTGGGAATACCAGAATATGGAGTTATTGAATGGGGAGCTACAGAGTTTCCACTGGGGATAATGAAAAAGTTCTGGAGATGGATGGTGTTAATCGTTGCACAGCAATGTGAATGTACTTACTGCCACTGAACTGAACAGATAAAAGCTGTTAAAATGGCAAATTTTATGTTGTGTATATTTTACCATAATAAAAAAAATCAGCCACAAAAGAACACTTATCTTGCAGCTAAAAGGAAATTATTTAATATTTAATAATGTTTTACTTCAGTGGTTATTTTTTTCAAGAGGCAATATAGAAATCCAAAAATCTAAAGCTCTTCCTTGAAATGCTGGCAGATGACGAAAGGAAAATTTGAGGCTGGAAAAACATAGTTAGGAGTCCTGGGTTTAAGATGTCTTCCTGACCTTACTGAGCGAGGCTAGCCTCTGGCAAGACACAGTGACTCTCAAAACTTGGTTTCCTAGTCATTAAAGAAGATCACTAATCCCATCAACTCTACCATAGCATCCATGAAATGTTCCTGAGGGAAAACCACACTGTTGCTACAGGCAAATATTCACATTCTCCTCTCTATTGGCTACAAAGGGAACAATTAGATCAAAATAAATCTTCACTGTCAGACGTGCAGGCAGAGAACACACCACAATATACGAACCTTAACAGTGAATTATCTCTCTCTTTTTTTCTGTCTCTCTCTGTCTCTGTCTCTCTCTGTCTGTCTCTGTCTGTGTGTGTGTGTCTCTCTCTCTTGGTCTCTCTCTCTCTTTCTCTCTCTCTCTCTCTCTCACACACACACACACACACACACACACACTGGGGTTCGAACTCAGGGCCTCCTACTTGTTAAACTGATGCTCTACCACTGAGCCATATCTCCAGTCTTTTTTGGTATTCAATATTTTTAGTTAGGGTCTCACTTACCCTGTGTTAGTTATTTTTCTCTGAAGTCACCACCAGACAATGGAAGACAAGAATAAGTCTCAGGACTTTGGGGTTCAAGTCTCTGCTCCAAGCAAGGAAGGAAGGCCGAGAGGGAAGAATGGAGGGAGGAAAGAGGGAGAAAAAGTGATTTAAAAAAAAAAGCAGTCCACTATTCTGCAGTGTAAAAGTCATAGATAGGAAGGGCAGATTGCTTTTGAGGCATACCTGAGACCACCTCTGGGGAACATTTTAGGTTGTCCAGGCCAAAGGTTTGGGCAAGTCAGGACCACAGTCTTTCCCACCACTACTCTTTGGAGCCACCCTCCCACCAGGAGATAATGAGGTCAACAAACAAAACTTCCCTCCCTCTGGGTCATGGTGGAGGACAGCTATGGGTCCCCCAGAGCGGCTCATTAGCAAACTGACCAGTGGGGCTGCAGAACTGCCCCCCATAGAAACTTCAGGCCTCATCTAGGGCTAGGGGAGGAACTTCACAGTGGTCTTTTCTCCTGGGAGACAGATGATAGAAAACAGGAGGACAGTGACCCTTAGCATCCAAATTTCCCTCTGGGATGGAGGGGGGCGGTGGGCGAAGCCACCTCTCTACTTGATAACTGCTTTCGAGCACTTTGTAAAGTAACCCACACACCCATCATAACCACACACACTACAGTAATGGGTTTAAAAAGTATTCATTTCCTTTTGTTCCTTAAAAATAAAGATGCCTGCTGCACACAACTAAGACTTCCAAAGATCCACAACGAGTACCAGCCTTTCTGCTGAAGGAAGGTGAGGAAGTCTATGTGTGAGACCTGGTGGCTGGGGGCCCACGCTGGGGAAACCCTGCTCCACGCCATGTGCCTCCTGCCTCTCACATCTTCCCCAGCGCCCTCAAAAACAAGGGCCCACTGTCTAAGGCACAGCAGTCTAGCAAGCTGGATGAAGTAATTAAGGGCTGCATCTGTCAACCATTTCTGCTAAAAAGTCTTAAGGATGTTTAGCTCCCTCAGGCCCCATGCATTAATTAATCCTCGTTACCTGCACACTCAGATTGCTCTGGAAGCAGGAGACTGCTGCAGGGAGAAGCGGAAAAGTCCTATGGCGTGTCACTCCACAGACATTGAAGCCAATCCATCAGGGTTGGGAAAGCATCTCAGCCACCATGTGGTCCACTGTCCTGAGAATCAGACCATATTAACCAGTACTATGGTATTAATAGTTTATTTAGAGCTCACCAATTTTCCACTCATTTGGTTTTTTTTTTCTGTTCTATGAACCAATTCAGTGCATTTGTTTCCTTAGCCTACTCTAAATCCATTGCTCAGTCTTCCCTGGTTTTTGAAGGCATTGACACTTTTGAATGCTGGTCCAGACTTCTTGTTAGGTTTGTCTGGTGCTCCATTAATAATTAGATGGAGTATAGTCTAGGGGACAAATCCCACAGAAGTGAATGCATGCTTTCCCCATCGTCCCAGGAGGCAGTTGATATTAGTCCTATGGCATCACTTGTGATATTTACCTCAATCAGATGATAAGGTAGTATCTGCCAGATTCCTCCACTGTAAACTTGCAACGGTTCCCTTTCTTTATTCTTCTGAAGCATAATGCTAAGGCTATCCCACACTCTAAAGGAATGGGCATTCTCACTCATCATGTGCACCATAGGTCGGACTCCTCAGTAAGAGCCAAAATATCCATTTTGAGAAATCACAATGTGGAAGTCAGAGATTTGGGCTCAAGGCTCAGCTATGCAGGTGTAGCTGTCACACAGTTGGTGGATGGGGTTTCTGCTGTCTCCTCTTTCTAGGATGTTCAGGGTGAAGTCACCTTCTCCAGATGAATGCCAGAATCAGAGGGGCAGACAGAAGGGCAGGAGTTTCAGTTGCCAGGCTCCAACCCATGGAGCCAACTGTTTTTGTTTTTTTGTTTTTTTTTTCTGGTCCGGTCGTGGGGCCTGAACTCTGGGCCTGGGCACTGTCCCTCAGCTCTTCAGCTCAAGGCTAGTGCTTTACCACTTGAGCCACAGCGCCACTTCCGGCTTTTTTCTCTTTTTTTGCTTATATGGTGCTGAGGAATCGAACCCAGGGCCTCAGGCATGCAAGGCAAGCACTCTACCACTGAGCCATCTTCCCAGCCCCTCCCCCCCAACTGTTGAATACCTTCTGTCCTCCTTACCCTTCCCTGCAGTAGCTAGGCATGCTGTCTTATGTTCCTGGGTACAGCCAATGCTTGCCTATTTCCAGGCTTTGTTCCTACCTTTCCCATTCTCTCTCTTCCCTGCAGAACTTTTTTCCCTTGCTTTGCTTGGGTCTCTGATCAAACATCATGTCTTCAAGACAGTCTTCCTTGACCATTCTACAATTTTCCACAGACTCCATCTCTCAGTCCTGTATTTTGATTTCAGTCATTTATCCCCCTATATTAGCTGGTTTGCTCCAGAAAGACAGAGATGTGGTATATTTTATTCCTCCAGTGGCTAGGACAGAGCTTGACATAAAATATACTGAGCCTTGAGAGATAGTTACTAAATGAAGTGAAACATGGAAAACTAATTGCTGTATCTGCAACAATGCTTGTGCTCTTGTAGATTCACAAATCCTTGCCATAATTCTACATCACACAACTTCCTACTGGCTTAGTGTTACTGTTTGAACCTATTAGTATCCTAAGGTTATAGTTTTGGATGGATTGAAAACACTTTATACAGGATAATGATTATCCTATGGAGATGAAAAAGTGATTTTATCCTTCATGATAGCTGTGGTTCACATGAAATTGTTAAGATTTTGAAAGCAGATCCAATTTCAGTAGGAATTCAGATTTAAGTGCTGGGATTGATTTGTAATGTCGTCAGAGGTAAGAGATAAGGAACAGTGGTTGACAAGCCACACACACACACACACACACACACACACACACACACACTCACACACTATTCCTAACCCTCAGATTTTTCCTCTGTGAGCAGATCTGGTTTGTTAATTAATACAAAATGATTGCCATTTAACCATACTCCTTCAAAGTCATTACCTAAGTCATAGTTGGTAAATTTTATATGTAAAGGGTCAGACAATAAATGTCTTAGGCAGTGTGGAATCTACAACATCTTCTGTGGCAATTTAAATAATAGTAAATGAGTGTTGCTAAATTCCAATAAAGCTTTATTTACAAAAATAGGCCTCAAAAGCAGGACTGATCAAAGTTAGCCTGGGCAATATTACACATAAACCCAAGGTAGTATAAAGAATGGAAATGCAGGTCTTATTTCTGCTTATTTGTTTATTGCACCAGTCTTGGGGCTCAAAAAGCAATAATCATCAGGAGCCAGGCACTGGTGGCTCACATCTATAATCCTCACTACTCAGGAGGCTGAGATCTGAGGATCGTGGTTTGAAGCTAGCCAGGGCAGGTAAATCCATGAGCCTCTTATCTCCAATTAATCATCAAAAAAGTCAGCAATTGAGCCCTGGCTCAAAGTGGAAGAGCAGTAGTCTTGAGCAAAGAAGGCTTAAGGACAGTGCCAATACTCTGAGTTCAAGCCCATGATTATTATTAATAATAATAATAACCCTCAGGCTGGATGAGGTAGGTTGAATTTTTCCAACCACTAAACCCCATAAATTTGTCTTCAGAGAATGTCAATCCTTCCTTTCCATTTGCCCAAAAAAGCAAAAAGGTATTTAGGAAAACAAAATTAAGAATATTCATCCCTCACTTGAGACCATCTGACTGCTCTGTGGTCCACAGAGATCATTTGCTTATCAGCATCTTTTGGCACTTTAAGAGTTATCAGAAATGTCACCAGTCACCAAATGTTTCATTAATTACTGCAAACATCTTTAGAAAGAATGCCACAGTGGGTTTCTTTCAACGAGTGATTTATTTCAGATATAATTTCTGTTTAATTAATAGGGGATTTTACTGTGACCCGGAGGGTGTGAGAAGCAACTGAGAGTCTGTGGTTTGGTGAGGGAAAGAGCTGGAAACCTGCCTGTTCCTGCAGAAGGAAAGTTTGACAATAAAGAACAAAAATGAGCTGATTTTTTTTTCAGTTGTGAACGTCCAGACAATACCCTCATTAAGGACACCAATGTACTATCTTAAAAGATAATGTGGTCGGGAGAAGCTAAGATCTACAACTTCAAGGAGGAGGCAACGAAATTTGGCTTACTTATGTCATATCTGAAAATAATTCCATCTCTTAGCTGTGTTGTGTTTTGAAACTATGCCATGGCCTTTACAAAATCCTAAAGCAGCAAATGCAACAAATCAACAGTACTATTTAGTAAGCCCTGCCTGGCACCACATAGCAAAATTCAAAAGACATGGTCCCTGTACATGAGGAGCCAAGTCTTCTTTAAAGAGACTTTATTTGAACTTCTGGCATTCTGAAAACATTTAATCACTTATCTAAGTAATAAGGCTTTTTTTTTAAAGACGGGTACAGTTAAAGGGAAAATGTTGTTGTTTTCAATCACTAATAAGTAAAATGCCTCATCCATATTTCCCTAAACACCAGCTTACATTGGTTTCAGTTTTAATGTCCTGCCAAAAAAGGAAAAAAATCCCAAATATGAAACAAATACATCTGCCTAATATTGCCGTTCAAAATGCCACTGCATTAAATAAAATTCCATGCTGTAAAATTTTGCAAGGTGATAAAACAAAAATGATATAATAAATACAAAACATCTGCTTTTTTTTAACAAGACATTTGGAAACCAATTTCATTTATATTTAAACTTGTTTTGAAGTGTTTCTAGTTTTGAAAAACATTCTAGTTACAGTATATTAGATTCCCACCCCCAACCCCAGCTCCCCCAGGCAAAAGATTAAAGAGCTAATGCCCAAGTGAAGAAGAATGGGAAGAGAGAAAGTATCATAGAGTGTTCCAGAAAGAACCCTGTATAGAATCTTCAGCTGGCTTTCAAGCATAAAAAGAGAGATGTGTGCCCTCCATCAGCAGCCCTGGGAAGGGGATTCTCAGACACACACAGAAATGCATTAAAATGTTACATTTCTGGCTCTCTGATGGTGCGGCTTTGGTGTGGAGGGGTAAGGCTCATGGATGGAGAGCCCATTTTTACCATCAGGCTGGGAAACCCAGCTTGGAGCATCTGGGTATGGGACCTACAACAGCTCAGGAAGGTTTCGAGTTTCCCTTTGAAAACCAAAGACATCTAAAGGCAAAAAGACATTTGAACACTGGCAAGCAGGGGGACCAAGCATGTACATCTGTTTGCTCAATTGTAAGCATTCTCCATTACCCACTGTGAGAGAGAGAGAGAGAGAGAAACAGACAGACAGACAGACAGAGACAGACAGACAGAGAGACAGAGACCAAGACAACCACACACACACAGGGGGAGAGAGAGAGAGAGAGAGAGAGAGAGAGAGAGAGGAAAGCCAGGATGCCTGCATTCATAGATGAGAATTCCACCTTTTTCCAGGCACTCAAAGCACCATTCCATCAACACCTATGTTTTATAGCCTTCGAGCTTCCAAATCAGGAGAGAGAGCTCTGCATATTTCACCTGCTTACAGCAGAATAGATGGATTGTGCTTGGAACAAGCAAGTAAAAAGAATGTGTTTGAGGACTACTTGTGAACATGTTTTTGAAATTAATATTAGTTTTGAGTGTGTGAGTGTGTGTGTGTGTGTGTGTGCTGACTCTGGAGCTGGAACTCTGAGCCGGGGCACTGTCCCTAAGCTATTTTGCTCAAAGCTAGTACTCTGCCACTCAAGCTACATCTCTATTTCTGGCTTTTCAGTGGTTAGAAATAAGAATCTTGTGGACATTCCTGACTGGGCTGGCTTTAAACCCCAATCCTCAGATCTCGGTCTCCTAAGTAGCTATGATTATAGTCATGAGCCCCCCGCCAGTGCCTAAGTTATTTATTTTATATTATTTCTTCACAAGTTTTCCCTAACTAGTTAGTCCAGGCTATCTTCAAACTTCTAACCATCCTGCCTCAGACTCTTGAGTGTTGGGATTACAAGTATGACCCACCATACCTGGTTATTGGCTACCTTCTATTGAGCATCTTTTGGTACCAGACATTTTATACACATTGCCATCATTTATTCTCATGGTGATAGGTAAGTGGTACCTTCCAAATAAGGAAGGTAAACTTCAGCAGGACCCCGCCCTGGGAAGCAGAATTGGATCACTCTACAGTTACCATACAGACCTTTCTTAGATAGCTCCAAAGATACCGGACAGTCCTTTCTTAGCGTCTGGTATGTGAAAATGGGTCAAAGCTCGTGTTTCTCCTTTCAAAAAATCAGTAAGGAGGAGGACCCTTGAATTACTGCTTAACAAATACTCTGCTTAACAGAGTATTTGAAGAGAAATATGGTTTTTAAAGACTTTCTCTGAGAAGACAACTTGAAACAAAAGTTAGTCATATGCTGCCAGTAGAAGATAACATATTGCTACACAGTTAATGCTGGCTGGTGTACAATCTATGTCAGTTATACATACATATAGCTGTAGGGCCTTAGCTCTCATAGATTCAAACCTTTCTATAATTGTATTTATTAAATTTTTTAGCTTCCTAGCTAGTTTACAAGTGAGCTTTATCTCAATCCCTATTCAGTTCAGACAAAAATAATGAACATTATTTCTTTTAAACATACACATATACCACATATATACATATATATATATACACATATAGGTACTTATATACCTATACATGTACATACACACATACTAGATTTGAGTGGACTGGAAAAACACCAGGTATCAGTTCAGACTAACATGGTAATCCATCTCTCCTAACAATCTGCCAATCCAGGTCTAAGCCAGCTTGCCCAGTACTCAGATAATCAACCACCGTGAAGCTCCAGATTCCTGCCTGATGCTCTGGGAGGAGATTCTCCATCTTTCTAGAAGGACTAGGAAGCTGGTTGCTCCCAGTCAGGGCTATTTTCTTTCTTGTATCAATCAAGAAGAGGACTAGAGAATAAATTGATAATGAAGTCCAATCTACAGCCAAAGGAGAGAGCTGAGAAAACCTTGAAACCAGACTATCCCAGAGTAGGAACTCATTCCATTTGTTGAATCAGTGCTCTTGATTCAGTTGAAACATGACTGAAACTCATCCATTTCTCTCCATCTTTACTGCCATGATCTAATCCAGACATCATCTTTTCCTACCTGGTTGTCTGCAAATACTCTTCAATAATATTGTCTATTTCCACTATTACTCTTTTTTCAATTTGTTTAGGGACAGAGGTATCTTTGAAAGAACTAGAAAAAGACCACCTTCTGGGTGGATAAGTTAGAAAAAGGTATTCCTTCTAGGTTGATTTAACATATTGGGAAACTATGGGAAAAGAAGCCTTCTCTTCAATCTACTACAGTTACTGAAAGCCAGGAGTTGCTAGTAGTCATTGATTGCTACATGGGACAGGACCAGGAGAAGGTGTGGGCCGACATACATTCCTGAAACTATAACCAACCAGAAGGAAGAAAGGGAGTTGGAAAATGACAGACTCCTGGTTGTATGATGAAGATCCTGGTGTAGCTATCCAGGCCTGAACTTCCCAGTCCCTGAACTGTTGAAGTTACCTTTTTGCTCAAGCTAATTTGAGTTGTATTTCAGATATTTACCATCTAAGCAGTTCTGATTGCATACCACTGCTAAATGTTAGCAATGTTACATTCAACCATAATCAGGGAAAACATTTGTTTGCATAGAACTGAACTACGGAAGAACTAAGAGCAGACTTACAAATCCAAGTATAGATCTAGAATCTCCTAGGTCTGTAATTCAAACCTATTTGCAGAAAGTGCTTAGATCAGGACTCGACACTGTAGCTCTGTGCTTTCGATTCAACACGAAAGAGCCCCAAATCACAATACACTAATTCACCTTTTATATTCCAAACTGCTTTTGCCAGCCGCATCAACTGAAGGGAAGTTCTCATGAGAGGTCAGCACAGTCATCCTTCTGACTCTACGTAGTGCTGGCCTTAAATCACCCCCAAAACACAGCTGCCTAATGCTTTCTTCAAAAGGGAAACTGCCTGACCTTCTGAAAGCAGTTGAATGCTCAGATGGTTTTATGTGGTTTTTTTATTTTTTAAAAAAAGTGCACAAAGATATTGATGCAACCTTATTAAATATTGAACAAAAAGCCTTGAAGGCAAGTCAGAAAGCATCCAACATCCTAGATACTTTGCCCTATTCGAACTAAGGTTGTAACTGTGGCTAAAAATAAAAAAACTGGGTCCAATGACCATTCATTCATTCATTCATTCACTGCTAAAGAGATCTTCATTGTCTTCCTTCACAATGATTTCCTCACCACACTGGGGATGGAGGATTTGACCAGAGAGAGCTTGTAGCATGGGAGATGGAAACTAGGTTCTTTTCTTAGTTCCTTCCATTGTGTCTTTGCCAAGTGGTCTAGGCCCATCAACTTTCCTTTTCTTACTCTCCATTTCCTCCCCCTAAACAAACAGGGATCAAAATAATATCTGAGCTTTTTTTTGGGGGGGGGGGTCCAGTTGTGAGGCCTGAACTCTGGGCCTGGGTGCTGTCCCTCAGCTCTTCAGCTCAAGGCTAGTGTTCTACCACTTGAGCCACAGCGCCACTTCTGGCTTTTT
>NW_012267279.1:5448059-5452820 GCF_000151885.1 Dipodomys ordii | reverse complement strand
GCTTTTTTCTTTTTGCTTATGTGGTGCTGAGGAATCGAACCCAGGGCCTCATGCATGCAAGGCAAGCGCTCTACCACTGAGCCACCTTCCCAGCCCTATCTGAGCTTTTTGGAGGAGAGAATAAGGCACCCAGCACAGGGCACTGAGCCGGGGGGTCAGGACTACAGCAGGTGCTCCAGATCCATTTCCTTGCTTGCTTTTCATTGCCATAACTGTCCTCAGACACACCAGTCAAGTAGGGTAGTCTTACTACTTCTCAGCCACAGTGTTCCCTGGCTGAGTAACATTATACTAATATCCACCCCGTTGTCCAGCCTAAAAGTAAACACTTTGTTGTTGCTGTTCTGACAGTACTAAAGTTTGAACTTGTGCTTGCTAGGCAGAAGCTCTACCCCTTGAGTCATGCACCCAGTTATGTTTTTGAATATAATCTCAATCCAGGCCAGCCTGGGCTATAGTTCTCCCTTTCACAATCCCCCACATGGCTGGGATAACACATGCGTTCTATCATGTTCAGTTCTTCCTGGGTAAGATAGGGTCTCCTGAGATTTTTGGCTTAAGCTAGTCTCAAACCACAATCCTCTTGCTCTCTGCCTCCTCAGTAACTGGAATTACAGGCGTGAGCTATCATGCCCAGCTTGAAGCACTATCCTTGTTTCCCTCGTATCTCATATACAATTGGTCAGCAAAACGTGTGGGT
The DNA here is from genome assembly GCF_000151885.1 of Dipodomys ordii. Classification (NCBI taxonomy): domain Eukaryota; kingdom Metazoa; phylum Chordata; class Mammalia; order Rodentia; family Heteromyidae; genus Dipodomys; species Dipodomys ordii. Next base: position 5,452,120 of record NW_012267279.1, on the reverse strand, counting down.
TAATCCCTAATAAACATCTCTAATCAAACAATCTCTCCGCTCCTCCTCCGACATTGTACATGCCTTCGTCTTTGCTCTGTTCAATGATAGCCACAGCCTTCTAACTGGTCTTCCCTGCTTCTTCATTTATCTCTCTACATCTTTCATATGGCCACCTGAGGGACACTTTCTGAAGTGCACATCAGAGCCCCTCACTCTTTTGCTAATACCCTCTATACCTCCCTAACACTGATACTACTTAAAAGAAAAATGATTATTTATTGAGTACTAACAACATATAAAACACATATAAAGCTTGTACATACTAATCTAAAACAACTGTCCAGGCTCAGTACTTTTTTTTCATTTTTTTAAAAATTTTTATTGTGAAAATACTGTTAGGCTCAGTACTTTTTAAATATATATTTTTTATTGTAAAGATACTGTACAGAGGGGTTAAAATTACATAGGCAAGGTAATGAGTACATTTCTTATCAAGCATTGTTGCCTCCTCCTTTGTTTCCCCTTACCATCCTTTCCCATCCTCTCCCTCCCTCTTTCCCACCTCCCCACTCCCCCGTCCAAAATTGTAAAGTTCGTTTTTCAACATAACATCTTGTACATCTCATTGTTGCAATGGGTCTACCTGTATCCCTATTTAAACAATTTGCTTTTTTTCCCTTCCCCTCCACAAATTATACCAACATCAAATACAGTGAAAACAGGTGATATACCATCGGGGAGGGACATACAAAGCAACAAAGAAATCATGTTATAAATATGTTAGAAACAATTGCAAGAAAGAAAAAACATTTGAGTCTTCATCTCGGGGTTCATTTCGCCTGACATCAACTTATCTGACTGTTTCTGCTTGTCTCAGAAATATACTAGTAATTGTAAATGAGGGAAACCATGGGACCTATGTTTCTTTGGGCCTGGCTTATTTCAATTAATATATTTTTTTCCAAGTCTTTCCATTTCCTAACAAATGGGGCAATGTCATTCTTTCTGATGGAGGCATAGAATTCCATTGTGTATATATACCACATTTTCTTGATCCATTCATCTACTGAGGGGCATCTGGGTTGGTTCCATATCTTAGCTATGGTAAATAATGCTGCAATAAACATAGTTGTGCTGGTAGCTTTAGTATGGTCTTGTTTGTGATCATTTTGGTAAATGCCCAAAAGTGGGATTGCTGGGTCATAGGGGAGCTCTATGTGGAGTCTTTTGAGGAGCCTCCATACTGCTTTCCAAAGTGGTTGAACAAGTTTACACTCCCACCAACAATGCAGTAAGGTTCCCTTTTGGCCACATCCCCTCCAGCATCTGTTGTTATTAGAGTTCTTGATTATAGCCATTCTAACTGGGGTGAGGTGGTATCTCAATGTTGTTTTGATTTGCATTTCTTTTATGGCTAGGGAGGTTGAGCATTTCTTCATGTGGCTATTGCAGGCTCAGTACTTTTATGCCACACCTATCTTACCCATCATGTTTACACAGCGAGTGGTCTGAACAAAGCCCCCCTCTTCCCTAAAGGCTGTCCAGAAATTGCCCTATTTCTGTCAGCTCTCTCATGTACCTCCAAAACTTCCCTCTGTCTCATCCCGTGCACCCTCACCATTCTGCCATTTTCCTGTCCTCAAACATCTTCACTGGGTTATGAGACTTTATCCAGTCTCTATTACCACCTTTAAGAAATCACCCTGACCACACTGGTGGATGAGGTGGATGTGTGCTCTTCCTACAAGCAGCACCTCCAACCTAGGGAGTCAGAATTCCTGGACGACCTCTTAACTTTTAGCTTTAAAATGCTGTGGATTAAACAAATCTCAGGAATAGGGAGGATTTTGCTTCCAAGCACAATGATTCATCATTTATATCATGTAGGTCACAAATACCTCTGCATCTGAGTTTGATTCTAAGGAGAAAAATCCTCAGAAAGAGTGGAAAGTCTCCGCAGTACTGATACAGATTGCTTCTTAGAAACCCAAGCTATTTCACTCCTTTAGTGAATGAGTTCTGAAAAATCCTGAAGACTGAAAATTGACAGTACTGAAAACATTCTTTCACAAAAAGGGGTTATCTGAACATATTAAAAATATTTGCATTTCTTCAACTCTTCCTATGATTCTTTTTTTTTAAAGGTGATTCAATTTAGGGGCAACATGACGACAATATGGGACTTTGTGCCAAAGAAAGCTTTTTATTGGCGTTCTTGTGTTTCTAGCTTTCTTTCTCCAGCTGTTATATCAGATATAATCACCCCAAACTGCGATTTATCATCTCCATCAAATTTGGCTTATTATTCTCAATGTTGAAGTTGACATGAAAACATTCATGGATTAAAACTCAGAGAAAAATGAAGATTGCACAAGTTAGGGACAAGGTGAAGGTTTTTCCCGAAGGTTGGATTACTTGCAGAGCTGAGAAAACATTAGAGTCTATCCAGATGTGAGACACCTGGTACTGACTGCTCTATCAAAATGTGGAAGCCCAGAGAAATGGAGGCTGTCTGCACTGCCAAGCCAGGCTGAGAAGTTGACTGTCAAGCCACAGTACAACCTGAGGAAGAATGGGAAGTAAGAAGAATTTCTTGCATCACTTGACCTGTGAATTCAAACAGAACATTACATTTAGGTCCTTGATGAAAATTGATTGAATGGCTATTGTATACTGACCAACCCCACAATCACAGCCCATGACAGCCACATATTGATCAAATCACAACCATTTATTGATTGATTATTATGTGCAAGGCACGTGGCATGCCTTCTCTTATTAAACAAATGTTTATTAAACAAACATGAATAAATGGAACTGCTTTATATTAAGATGGATTGTATAAAATGGACATCTCTGGAGGTAAAAAGGGGTCCCAATGTCTTTGCAGTTTAAGGATTACTTGTTCTGTGACACAACACAATACTTTGCATAAATGCATACCATGGAGTTCATTAAAGTCTTTGTTCTTTAATAGTTTTGTTTGGGCTTTTTCTTTTTCTTTGCTTGGTTTGGCTTGGTTGTTTTTGTTTTTTTTTTAATAGAAACTGTCTCCGAGAGAGGTAGGGAAAAGACCAGAAACAATGGTCAAGCCAGCCAATTCTGTCACCTTCACCTTAACCATGCAGGTTTCCTCTGCAAGGTCTCAGGCTACCTACCTTCCTCCCCATTCCCAAAGCTACTGTAATAAAATAGAGAATGCTGCCATGGGCTCAGCACAGAGCAAAGGCAGGAGCTGGTTCTCCCTTAACTTCTACTGTTCCTCCTATTTCTAGGTGACCTGCTCTGCCCATTCTTGAAAGTCACCCTAAAAAGAACTGATGGCAAAGAAGGGGGTAATAATGCCCAACAAGAAATGTACTAATTACCTTACTGATGTAACTGTAACCTCTCTGTATAGCATCTTTACAAGAAAATACTTTTTTAAAAAAAGCATTTGATGGTTCAATATCTGCAGAGCAACAACCTAAGAGAACTGAAATTCATCCTAAAAGTTAAATTTGAGATGCCATGTCTATCTTAATTAGTAATATTTAATCTTTTGCAGGTGAAATGAGATCACCTGAAATGAATTGCTGAAGAAAAAGAGGACTCCACTTCTAAAAGAGATGGCAGGGGTAAGGTAAATGCTAAGAACTCAACTGAAACCTGAGAACTTCAGACTAAAGGCAATACGAACCAGAGGAAGCCATTCACACAGGAGATAAATGGGCAGTCCATTATCTAAGTGTCTTTTGTCAAGAACCTTGTCACCAAAGTTCTCATTCCCCAACCAAAAAACTAAAGAACACAAGCTGGACACTTGTGGCTCATGCTTGTAATCCTAGCTACTCAGGAGGCTGAGATCTGAGGATCATGGTTTGAATCCAGCCCTGACAGGGAAGTCTGTTAGACTCATATCTCCACTTAACCACCACAAAACCAGGAGTGGAACTGAAGCTCAATTAGTAGAGTACTAGCCTTGAGCAAAAAAAGCTCATGTACAGTGCCCAGACCTTAAGTTCAAGCTCAATCCTCAGGACCAACACACACACACACACACACACACACACACACACACACACACACACACACACACA
>NW_012267279.1:5390189-5448009 GCF_000151885.1 Dipodomys ordii | reverse complement strand
AGGACCAACACACACACACACACACACACACACACACACACACACACACACACATACACACACACCCTAGAGGAGCCCAAAACATGTCAAAATCAAGAGTATTCACTTTAGCCAGAAGCTAAACTTAAGTCAAAGATCCATGGCTAAACAATAGAACATGTTGTATGCCTCCCACCATGGATTTTAATAACCATAACTCAGAGTCAGAGATGAAGATGATAGTCTAGATCAAGTGGGTTGTAGATGAGGAATTATTTGCTCTTTGCAGTAGGAGGAGTCTAGAATATCCCTAAACCATTCCTTCTAGCCTGTTCATTATAGGCAAACATCTGCTAGCCAGCTGTCAACATGAACCAGCTGACTTAACTGAAGATGTCAGACACCAAACTGCCCTAACAGTGAAGCAGGGTGGAGTCAGGGAGGAGGGGAGAGGAGAGAGAAAAGAAATGTCAGGGAGGCCAAAGAGCATCTGTAAGGATGAGAAGAGTGGGGAGAGGAGGGGTTGATGGTAAAGAAAGTATAGAAGGGCTGAGTGAGAAGAAGGAAGTGGAGGAAAGAGAAGAGGAGAGGAGGGCTGCAATGCTTCACCATGGCCATCTTTCCTAACATAGCTATTTTGAGTAAAATCCCCTCCTGAATTTTCACCATTACTTGTACTTGCTTTCTTTGGGGGTGAGTGGCCAGACCTGAGGTGATAGAACATCCAGAGTTGGACTTCTGGCCAAGGACTCAGTTACATAGCAAAGCATGCTGCTTGTGTCCTAGACCATACCACAGCAGGACTAGGGATGCAACACCCCTGCACTGGGGCTATCTAGAGTAAAACCTACTCATGTCTTCCCCTGTATCCTTTCTGAAATCCCTGAGCCCTGGTCTCTAGGCATTATACCTAAGTATGGCAAGGGCAGTGTATATATATATATATATATATATATATATATATATATATACACATACATATATATATGTGTGTATACATATATATACATATATACACACACATATATACATATATACATGTACACATATATGTATATATACACATACATATATGTATATATACACATATATACATACATACACATATATGTATATATATACACACATATATATCTTAACAAAACAAAAACCTCAAGACTTGCTCTCTTCTACCAGTGTAGCTTTTCCTTGCACCCAAACCCAACCTCCAAATAGACAAGAAATGCAGGCTCAATCTTGGTCTCCTTCAGATTCAAGCAGAAACCCAAACTGTATTCCAGTAACCACCAATAATATGGGCACTGTGGTGAGGGCCTAGAATTTGGAATCTGGTTACTTGGGATTGAATCCTGGTCTGTTCCTTATCTAAGGCAAATTGCCTAACTTCTCTGGTCTAGTTTCCTTGACTGAATCTAACTGCTTGGGTTGTTGTCAGGGTTGAGTGATTTTATTTTATTTTTTTTATTTTTGGCCTCTTCTTTTTTTTAATTTTATTTTATTTGTGAACATACTGTACAGAGGGGTTACAATTACATGGGCAAGATAATGCATACATTTCTTACCAAGCATTGCAGCAATGCATCTTAAAGTCTTAGAACAACTGTTGGCTCAAAGTGAGTTACCACAAATGTTAGTAACCCACCACCACCACCATCATCATGGTTTTCTAAGTTCCCATGTTTAAAGAAATATAAAATCTCTAGTCTTTGTCTCCTGTAGTTTACAGTCTGATGTGAAGATGAGGCTGACACCAAGAACAGGAACATGAAACCAATCAACGTCAGGGGGCAGTTATATGACAAAGGCCTTACATTGCACAGGGTCTAAATGGTGAGGGAGGCACGTGGCAGGAAGTGCTGGGGGAAATTAGAGGGGCACATTGATAGCATTTTGATAGATGGAGAATCATTGATATGAACAATCTTTTCCTGTTAAAGATTCTTGGGGAAAGAGATCCTCCTACTATTTACAAGGAACAGGGCTAGTTACAAAAGCTCTCTTTCCTCAGTTAACTTCTCTGGGAAAATTTTTATTGTGATAAAACCACAGGGCCTGCTCTAAACAACCCGAGTAAATTCCCACTATGCTCTGTGGTTCCTTCCACAGCTGCCCTCCCTCTCCCCAGCACCAGGCAGCACCATAAATAGAACTGCCATGTTATGATTGAGAAGGGGCCTCTCCCATGCAAACTACATATTTGATTAGGATCTGAACTCTTCGCTGAACCATGAATTCGAAATAATTTAGGTGATACATATAAATTTAATTTCTTTGTTCAAAAAAACCCCTCCATATCTGAAATGACGCCCTGCAAATGTGGCACTCACACAGAGGCCTACAAAATGAGTCTCCTTCTAACTCCTCTATACTGTGTGGAAATAATCTTCAAGGAAAGGAATAAACCTATTTTAAAAACAGCTGAGTCCTTTAGATCATATACCCTAACCAATTTATGGAGATAAATGGAATTCAGTATTAAAGAAATATATTTTTCTACTTCTCCAGAAAATGTAAATGCCAGCTACAAAAGAGGGGGGAAAAAAGAAAAAAAAGACAAAGAAACCAAGAACAGAACAGTACAAAAAGCTGAGGGGTAGGGGAAGACAATTCAAGGACAATTGAGAAATTCTCACCTGTCCCTGTCTGCCTTGACCCCTTCACCTCCTTTTCCCCATTGATCTGAAGGAAGTGGATTTGAGAGTGTCACAGAGAAGAGGACCCCAGAGCACAAACAGCATCTAAAGAATGGAATTCATTTCTACCATCTGGAATCAGAGAAGGCAGTGTTATCTGTAGAAACAAATCCCCATCTCTATCCACAGTGCCTCTTCCTGGCATTGCATACTATGTCTCTCTTACATGAAGCCCAGGCTAATGAGAAAATAACAAAGAAGAAAGAGCAAGAAAGGGAGAACAAAGTCATACTGTGAGTGATTGCTTGTGCCCTATTAATATAAATGAATACAAAATACATTTTTAAAGAAATGCATTAGGCAGATATTGGCTTATGATGGAGTCAATATCACGATTTATTTAACTCTGGGGACAATAAATCTTGATATTGACTAAAAACATAAGTCAATATGTGTACTGTTGTATGCATTCTATTACAAAAATGAGGTTTTTAACTTTAATGGCCACTTTTGCAAACAGAAAAAATAAAAGAACTTCCTCAAAAGCCCTCAAATCGAAGCCATACCAACAATGGCCATGTATGGGCTTGTTCTCTGACCCAAGCAATTGCCATGTTAGCTGATCGGAACAGATTGAATTGCTGGTCCTAATGTTTCACCTTTCAGAATCTACATTCATTGCTCTTCCTCTTCTGACTTAGCACTTGGCTTGGCTTATGACACTTTAGCCAGTGGAATGTGGGCTGGGAGTTTGCCAGTACATAGCCTAATCTTAAAGGGCACATCTTAGTTAGGCCTCTGTTGTACTCTTATGAGTTATGACAAGTAGATATTGTTCCTTCAAACTCAACTCCAAAATGAATGAATCCATATGGAGGAGACTAGACCCTATGCCCATGTGAAATAAGCTTAGCCTAGATTAGTGCCTCTCAAGGCAATGAACAGTTGTGTTAGAGATAAAGGCTCACTATGAATGTCACTGAGATTGGTGGTTGTTATATAGAAGTAGCTGACTGATACAGCTAGCATTCACTAAGTTATTACTCCCAGACCACTATATATTACTCTTTTGCATGGATCTTTAAGTTGAGTTGAAGATATGTTCCCTAACTCACATGATGAACTCTTGGAATATGTTTCATGTAACCTAGGAAAGCCTCTCTCTCTAGCCCCTTAGATGGAGAAGCTAACTCCCTCAGTGATTACATATTCCAAAGCAGGATTCAGCCTACTTACAAGGTTCCAAATAGATAGGTAGACAGACAGACAGACAGACAGACAGACAGGATAGAGAATTGAACATAGCATTATTAATTACTATAGATTAGGTACTATATTTGCCCTATATCCCTCCTTAGTTATGTCAAAAATGATTTTCTTTCTTCTCTTCTCTGACCCTCGCCAGTAAGGCCCTCCTTCTAATTGCTTTCAAGAGTTTCAAATTCCTCTCCCAGTCTATATGCAGAAAAACTCAGCTATGCCCCAGCTTAGAACCTCAAAATTGCATTACCTTACTCCTTTTGTTATCAGCAAATATCAAACAGATTCACCCTACTTGAGAAATTTCTTTGGTGTCTGAAGGCCCATTCCAGTGATTAATCTTTTTTTTTTTCCAGTGGCTATTGATTGAGTAATGACTGTTCTAAAGAGTAGGTATACCATAGTGAACACAAAAGAATAAAGTCCAGAAGTAAACCCTTTGAGGAGACCATGATGGACAGCAGGGAGAACGATGGAGAAAATTAACACAAGTTGAGGGGACCCACATGCTAGTCTACACAGAGTGGTCAGCGAAGGCCTCTCTAAAGAATGACATCTGGGCAGTGATGTGAACGGAGGCTGGATCTCAAAGTTTACTGTCTTCGCCCGTTCAATGAGTAATCATTGTGTTTCTCCTGGATTGTAGGGATAGAGTTTTTCATTGCTGAGAGGCAAAGAGAAAAATCATGAGTGGATATTCACCTAAAGAAAATTTGATCTGGGCTGGGAAGATGGCTCAGTGGTAGAGCGTTTGCCTTGCATGCCTGAGGCCCTGAGTTCGATTCCTCAGCACCACATAAGCAAAAAGAAAAAAGCCAGAGTGGCACTGTGGTTCAAGTGGTAGAGTGCTAGCCTTGAGCTGAAGAGCTGAGGGACAGTGCCCAGGCCCAGAGTTCAGGCCCCACGTCCGGACCAAAAAAAAAAAAAAAATTTAAAAAAAAAAGAAAAAAAAAGAAAATTTGGTCAAATAAAACAAAAGGGAATATCACTTAAGGGGAAAAAAACAATATAGTTTAACCGAGAAAATTTCATAAGTTGTGTAGACAGTATACCAGGGAAATTTGGAAGCAGACATTCCTGGTCCCCTTTAAAAAATCAGAAAGAATGACATTGCCCCATTTGTTAGGAAATGGAAAGACTTGGAAAAAAATTATATTAAGTGAAGTAAGCCAGGCCCAAAGAAACATAGGTCCCATGGTTTCCCTTATTTGCAATAATTAGTATATGTCTGAGACAAGCAGAAAAGGTCAGATAAGTTGATGTTAGGTGAAATGAACCCCAAGATAAGGACTCAAGTGATTTTTCTTTCTTGTTATTGTTTCTAATGTATTTATAAGATGATTTCTTTGTTGTTTTGTATGTCTTTCCCCCACGGTATAACCCCTGCTTTCACTGTATTTGATGTTGGTATAATTTGTGGAGGGGAAGGGAAAAGACAGATTGTTTAAATAGGGATACAGGTGGACCCATTGCAACAATGAGATGTACAAGATGCTATGTTGAAAACCAAACTTTACAAGTTTGGCAGGTGGCAGGGGGAGTGGAGTCATGAAGAGGGGAGGACAGGATGGTAAGGGAAAAACAAAGGAGGAGGCAGCAATGCTCAATAGGAAATGCACTCTTACCTTGCCCATGTAATTGTAACCCCTCTGTATCATATTTTCACAATAAAAAATTATTAATAAAAAAAGAGCGCAAAGAAATAAAAATCACAGATCTGAAGAAAAATTTTCAAAAGAGCCTAAGATAATTTTATTTTTTTAATTGGAAGTTTTAAATATTTATTTTCTTTAAGTAATTGTACAAAGGGATTTCAGCTCAACATGCCAATTTATTAATATAATGCATCTTGAACAATGCCCCTCTTACATCATTGAAAATTGGTATTGTTTTACCTCAAATATCTAGATATTTTTGGATTCTTTAAATATCAGCTGTATGTAGTATTTTTATGCACAATACAATGATATGTATCTATCCAGGGATTAGAGGCATATATATTTATATATAACCCAATGATATATATATATATATATATGAGATTCTGAACATTTTCATATAAACAATTTCCAATTTCTTATTATCATTCCTCTTATTTCTGAATTTTTCTACTTTGTCTCTGGATTTGTTCTTACTTCAAACTTTATATTTGGGAGCATACATAAAAACTGTGATGAGGGCTGGGAATGTGGCTCAATGGTACAGTGCTTACCTAGCATACATGAAGCCCTGGGTTCGATTCCTTAGTAAACATAAACAGAAAAGGCCAGAACTGGTGCTGTGGCTCAAATGATAGAGTACTAGGCCTTAAGCAAAAGCAGCTCAGGGACAGTGCCCAGGCCCTGAGGTCCAAACCCCAAGACTGCACACACATAAAAACTGTGACAAGCAGCTGTACTGAACATGGACAAAAGTGAACTAAGGAACACAGGGGCAATGATGGGAGGGAGGGAATGAGAGGAGAATGAGGGAACAGCTGATACTAAGCAAAAAGAAAGAAATGTACATATCACCTGATTTGTAAGAAATAGTTTTATTTTTTAAGTTCATAGAGTTCATAAACTTTGTAGATTAAGATAATGACAATTTGCATTGTGAAAGTTAACATGAGTGTGTGATCTTAGCTAAGTATCACCATACTACAGTATTGTGAAATTTATAGAGTCACTTAATCTCAATAAAGAAATATTTGTATAAAAAAAAACCTGTGATGAGGTCTAGGCAATGGCTCACACCTGCGATCTTAGCTCCTCAAGAGGCTGAGATCTGAGGTTCATAGTTTAAAGGCAGCCTGGGCAGGAAAGTCTGTGAGCCTCTTCTCTCCAATTAAATACCAAAGAACCAGAAATGAAGCTGTGGCTCACAAGTGGTAGAACACTAGCCTTGAGTAAAAAAAGCTCCAGGATAGCACTCAACCCCAGGATCAGCGTGCGCACACACATACACACACACACACACACATACACACACACACACAGAGTGATGAGAGTGAAAACACTGAGAAGTCACATAAGGTCACCTATTCATTGGGAGTAGCGTTGGACTCTCACCCTAACCCATCATTAGAAGACTGACAAACAAAGAAGGTTCAGTGATAACACACCACCACTTTGAACTTTCTTCCTACCAGTTTCTATAAATGTCAACAGACTAGCCATGCAGCCAGCTCAGTACCCATCTCCTCCTAAGAAAGGACTTTTCTCTGACGAATGACTGAGGTATATAGGCTGAGGGACAGTGTCAGATACTGCTAGTGATCCATCAATAGCTATTTCCTACATTTTATTTATTAATAAAACTTTGAAATTTTAGCCAGGTCCATGATCACCCAGCCTTGCACACAACCATGTAGTCAGTTTCCACACATGTGGTACAATCTGTGACCAGTGACAACAGTACTTTCTAGATGAGAGGAACCAAACCATTCAGCAGCATTAAATGAGAAGAGTCAAAGAGACTCAATTAAGTAAAAACCTGTCTTTCTATTGTTTTACATCTTCAAAACCCGAGTAGCTTAGCTTATACACTACTACCCATCTTGTTTCCTAATACTAAAGTTGTTTTCTATGCTTTTGCTTCACAGACTCATTTCTTCTTAGATAAAAAGGAAAAGAGCAAAGAACAACTTAAGAAATACAAATTTCTTGCATTTGAACACAGCTAATTTTTTTAATTGGTCGTGGGGCTTGAGCTCTGGACCTGGGGCGCTGTCCCTCAGCTCTTCAGCTCAAGGCTAGCTCTCTACCACTGTAGCCACAGCACCACTTCTGGCTTTTTTCTGCTTATGTGGTGCTGAGGAATAGAACCCAGGGCCTCATGCATGTGAGGCAAGCACTCTACCACTGAGCCACCTTCCCAGCTCCCACAGCTAATCTTTTTGAATCCCCCAAATATCTATTGGGGGAACCTATGAAATAGAGTTTGTCGTCTGATCCTTGAGATGGACCAGCAGTTTTATTTACAAATCTGAAAAGTTTGATTTACAGGGAACATTTTAAATAAGTTCAAATAAGGATATAAGATTTGGGGAAATGGAAATATTTTTTAGAAAAGTAAAATCTCCTGTAATCTGGGGGCAGGAAATGGGGCAAACACAGGGAGAAACAGACCCTGATTAGTTCCAGACTCAAGGTGTTCCTACACACCTTATCAGCAGGATCCTACAGCCTTTATTTTGTTGTTCACTGTTAACTTGATTCGACGACTCACATTTTGTCTCACTGCCTCATTGTGTTTTGTCTTGCTCTTCATAAACTTGAGCTTTCAATATACCATTTGCTAGTTCTTTCCATAAAAACTAAGCAACAGGCAGTTCCCAAGGAAAGCACACTACAGGTGAACCAAGAATCTGCAAATGAAACCAATGCCCCAGCATCGATGTATCTGTTTCCTACTAGGGAAAAGCAGCGATGCCTGGAATCTTCTTCAGGATGAATAGGAGGCAGAGAGCTAGATACTTGAGTTTTTCCTTGCTATGATAAATACCCCTAGCCAAGGTCATCTAAGCTAAGAGATCTTAATTCAACTACTTATTTATTCATTCAAACATTCATTCAATAAACATTTATGAGCACTTACTCTGCACGATGGAGTAGGAAAACAAAGTCGACTAAAAAAAAGATTCTTTTCTTTAGAATTTCACAAGCAAACACATCATAGTTACTTTCCAGAGAGCTTCAATAGTTGGGGGTGGAAAATAAATCACAAGAGGAAGGTCACATACAGCTCAAAAGGTGAATTTAAAAATAACTAGTTAAAATCTGGTCTAAAATGGTCTTCATGTAAACTGATGTTTAAACTGAATGTAAACTCATTTACATAAGTAAACTTATTTGCACAAAAGCTATGCCTATGTCTTAAAGAGGTCGGCTAACAGCAGATCAGCCCGCGCCAGTGTGATCTTGCTCTTCCACCAGCTCCTCCTTTCTGCCGAGTATCTGCCAGGCCACATACCACATCACTGTTGCTAACAATCTTAAATCCCAGCTTTCAGTCCCTTGCTCCTGTTTGATATTGTTCAGCCGGTAAAATATGAACCAAAGATACCATCTGTCCCAAGCACAGCAAAAAAAAAAAAAAAACACTTTCCTGCTTCATCACAGATCAATCCAGACATATCCTTCTTGCTCACTGCCGATGGAACTAAACCAGCACTACCTACCTTATCATGGATGTTATAAGAGAAATCTTTTTCATGGTTTTGCCTTTTCTTTTTCAACCAGATCATTAGATTCACCAAGGAGACAAAAGAAATGAATTCATCTTTTCCTTTTTAACCTCAAACCACTACATTCCCTTGATTTATTTGGCTTTGGGTTGCTCTTTTGTTTTGTTTTTGTCAGCCATGAGACCTGAATTCAGGGTCTGAGTGCTGTCTCTGAGCTTTTCTGCTTAAAGCAAGTACTCTATCACTTTAAACCATAGCACCACTTCCTGTTTTCTGGGAGTTAATTGGAGATAAGAGTCTCATGGACTTTTCTGCCTGGGCTGGCTTCAAACCATGAAACTTAGACCTCAGCCTTCCAAGTAGCTAGGATTATAGGTATGAGACACCAGAACCCAGATTTGGCTTTGGTTTTATAGCCTATGCTTTCGCAGGTTGTTAAAGTTTTAGATTTTTTTTCAGTGTTTTAAGTGTTACATAAAACTTTTTTATTCTAATGACTTATTGTATTGAAGGACAAACCGCTCAGCAGCACTGAACTCATCAAATTTGTGCAAGTGACTCCGGGTGATGTATGCTGCTTCTTTAAGATTTCTGTTACAATGGACAATTTAGCACCTGTCTAGCTCCAAATGGGAGAACTCTATGGATCCTTGGTAATTTTATTTTATATTTAAAATCAACGTAAAATCCATCAGTGCAAATCCAGACAACAAAATGAAGCCATCAGCCATATGATATGTACTATAAACAGCTCTAGAGCAAAACATGTAATAGCCAATTGTCATGAAGAAGGAGGGATTCAGTTGGGTATTGTGAGTGGAGATAGGTGGAGAAGAAAAAATGGCATACCATATGACTATCCATGGAGGTGAAAGCAAAACTGTAGTTTTTTAAAGCTGAGATAGGAGAGGGAGAGTGTAAGAGTACCTAACTGGCCTGAAAATCAAGGAGCTCTTTAGAAGTAGAGATACTGTCCATGTACTCAATGTAAGGTCAGCCTGTCTGTGTGCTCGACAGTGGGATGTGCCCTACATTAAGGGGTATTTGAAATAAGGCAATTATTTACCTTATTTCTCCAATCTGTTTATTGCCCAAGGACATAGGAAGGCATTCTATAACCAGTGGCCTTTCAACAAAACAAATCCAAATGTTTGGTCAACCAATAGCTTACTGTCTTCCAGTAGAACAGGCTAGAGTGTGATACATAAAATCAGCATCTTTCAGCCACATGTAAAACATATACTAAGGACATTTCCAGACAAAATTATGGAATGGAAAATATCACAGAGAAGGAGAAATTAGATTGGGAAAGATGGGTGGGAAAAAAAGATGGGTGGAGATAAATGTAGAGGAAAAACTTCACAACAAAAATAGGCACACATTATTTAAGAAAAACTTACATCAAATTGTTTTCTTTTCATAAAATTTATACAGGAAGGATCCCAGTTAGGAGAGAAAAATCAAAATGACAACAATGACATAAAATGGAAAAGCCAAAGACAATAGTTAAGGAAAGCCCATCACTTTTTGTAATACTTGTTCTCATTGTGTGTGTGTGTGTGTGTGTGTGTGAGAGAGAGAGAGAGAGAGAGAGAGTCCTAGGGCTTTAACTCAGGGTTTGAGTGCTGTCCCTGAGTTTCTGGTTTGTTTTTTGTTTGTTTGTTTTGGTTTTGGTTTTGTTTTCTTGCTGGTTGGGGGGTTTGAACTCTGTGCCTGGGCACTGTCCCTCAGTTCTTCAGCTCAAGGCTAATGCTCTACCACAGCACCACTCGATCCACAGCACCACTTCTGGCTTTTTCTGCTGATGAAGGGCTAAGAAATCGAACCCAGAGTGTCATGCATGCAAGGCAAGCACTCTACCACTGAGCCACCTTCCCAGCCCTGTCCCTGAATTTTTATGTCCAAGGCTAGCAGTCTAGTAGTTAAACTACAGGTCTACTACTGTCCTTTTTTATGCTTAATTGGATATAAGACTTTCATGGACTTTCCTGCCTAAGCTGGCTTCAAACTATGATCCTCAGATCTCAGCCTCCTGAGCATCTAGGATTAAAGGCATAGCCATCAATGCCCAGTTTTTAAGTTACTATCACTGATGGCTGATTTGAAGTCATTGCTAATTCAAGTTGTCTTGCTTCTTAAAAAAAAAGTAGAATATTTCCCTTCTTTGTATACCTATAAACAGCTATATGTGAAAAGAAGCCCAGCAAGGACAGCTTGTTTATCCGCCTCCTCTTTCCCAGGACAAAGTAGTGACCTGGCTATAGGAGGTGGTGAAGAGAAGCCTTTTTTGAGCTCTCTCTTTCTCTCTCTGTCTCTGTCTCTATTTCTCTTTCTCTCTTTCTGTCTCTCTCTGTCTCTGTCTCTCTCTCACTCTCTCTCTTACTCTCCCTTTTTCTCTCCCTCCCTCCCTGATACCTTTAAAGACTTCCCTTAGGACTGATATGAAACTCATCATTTGATGATGAATTTGCATCTCGATTGGCAGCCAGTGTAGCAGCCCTCAGATTAGGGACATTCCGCTGCACACTAAAAGGCACAAAGAACAAGAAGTGCATTTCCATCTGCCCTTCCTTTCCAGTCAGTGCATTCCCAGCCGTGTCTATTGATGAGCACTTGGAACAATACCAAAATGCAGTGTAAGATCAATCCTGCTGTTTACTTCACTGAGCTAAAGGAACAAAGAACAGAAGAAAGGCCTTAAGCCCAGCCATCACCAAGGAGCGAGATGAAGGATGAAAAATGGGTCTGATGGGCAGTTGCACGAAGTAAACTTGTTTGGAGAAGCAGCAGCTCCAGCTGAGATGAAAACCAATGATGATTTGTATTTTGTACTGTATCTTTGTGGGAGAAAAGCACTTCCATCAGATAGCATTGGAAGCCAACTCTAAACACTGTGGTGAAGAGTTACTACATTTCCTGCCAGGGAGAGAGAATAAAAACTCCCATAATTGCTGAGGAGTGTTAAATATCTGATTGTGCATGCCTCTCTCCTCCATGGTGAAACAACTCAACCAGGCCCTCCTTTTAACTCCACTGGCCCCTGCTAACCCAACAGTTGGCTGGGGCCTGTTGTCAACAAAGCAACAGGATACTTGTGGTTCACTTGGATAAATACCAGTAACTGCAATTTGTGGGATTACTTGTTTTTAAGTTTTTTGAAAGTTACTTCAAATTGGAGCCTAGCAATTTCATCACTGCCAAAATAAGAGTTAGGAATAGGTTGGAGATGAAGATGGGAATGGTATGAGAGAGGAGAGGCAGAATTAATGTTCAAATGAAGATATTTTGAAGAAAAAGAAGGCACAGACCATTACAGCAAAATAGGAATTTTTTTCCCTCCAGAATGATGAGCAGGCATAACACCATGTTAGATGAAGCCACGTGACACTGGTGAGCATTTAAAGCAAACACCCACCCCCTGTAAAGAACAGCAAAGACAGTCCCTGCTAGATAGAACCCCTCCTGCACCCTTACAACTCAACTGTGGTCTGAAGACCGCCACTTGTAACAGCATCTGAGAACTTGTTAGAAATACAAACAAATCTCAACGCCCACCCCAGACCTGCTGAATCTGAATCCCAAGACAGGAGGCCCCCAAAAAACACTGATGTTTGGTAAGAGTTCAGAAACACAAAGTCTGAAAGTAGTCCCAAGAAAATGTCCCTAACTCCTTCAGCACTTGGCAAACACTGTCTTAACTGAATTCCATATTTCTTATGACTATACCAATCATGAGACATTAACATATCCTTCCTTATCTTTCTTTTTTGGTTGATTATAAGGCTTGAACTCAGCACCTGAGTGCTGTCCCTGAGTTCTTTTGCTCAAGACTTGTGCTCTACCACTTTGAACTACGGCTCCACTTCTGGTTTTCTGGTGATTAATTGGAGATAGGTGTCTCATGGACTTTAACTGGCTTCAAATCACAAACCTCAGATCTCAGCCTCCTGAGTAGCTAGGATTGCAAAACCGAACCACCAGCACCCTGACTAACAACATATCCTTTCGAAATAGTGATAATCTAACAAATACATTAGTTTGTTTAGACTTTGTTGCTATGTTCACATATATTTATGTGCTATGATGACCCATTATATTCCAAATTCTCACTTAAGTCTTCTTTGAATCCTTTCTGTTACCTGGCATCTGTTAACATAGTGGAGCCCACTGATCATTGAAGGATTATCTTGGCATTGGTCCTCCTATTTTCTGTTGAGGGATATTAAAGTGGTTGGTAGTGAGTGGATTTGTCAATGTCAAGGAGTACTCAGTCTTTTCATGCTTCAGTTACCCAGATAGCAGGACATGACAATCAGACTCCTTATTATTAATTGACTCAGTTTTCCCCACTTACAAAATAGGTGTGGAAAACCATAACACCTGAGTAAATAGTTTTTCAAATATCAACAATTAACTGGAAATAGCTATTTTTGGCTAGAAATTACTGTGTAGCCGTAGTGTGGCATAACCAATGAGTTTGCAGAAAGTCAAATATTATTATTACTAAATTCCAGATACAAAGTAGCAGTGACATAATATAATCCGGAGATAACTACTGAAGCTGAATATATTTTGTCCTAAAGTGAGAAAAATATGGCTCAAAGAGATGAGACAAGTTAGGAAAGTTCACCGAGTTTCACAGTACAGCACAGATTCCATGACCCATAGCTATTCTTCACACTGTAGTGGAGGCAGGAAGAGGGCTCTAAATAATGCATTGAAATCCAACCTGCAAGTTCATCTGCACATTCACAGGGAATACAAATGTCTTCTATAATCAGGACCTGAGTTTGTCTACCAGACCACAGATATGCTCCACACAACAACTTTGTAAGTTACAATGGTAGGAGGAAGAAAAGTATGAGAACGTAAGATCACATTTATATGTCAAATAGCTGGACCTTTAAAACAAAAACAG
The DNA here is from genome assembly GCF_000151885.1 of Dipodomys ordii. Lineage (NCBI taxonomy): Eukaryota > Metazoa > Chordata > Mammalia > Rodentia > Heteromyidae > Dipodomys > Dipodomys ordii. The sequence goes on along the minus strand of NW_012267279.1, from coordinate 5,434,052 downwards.
TCCAGTAATCATCCAAATATCTGCAAGCTTGAAATAGCTATATCCTTGAATTTTTCAGTTCTTTTTTCTCCCCAAATGTTTGAGAGACTTATAAACACAATTTTAAAGTCCCAAACTACTGAAGGAAATGTCCCTCCAAAGAAAAACTTTCAATGTTAACAAAAAAACACATCACAAATCTAAGCTGTTTCTTGTTCCATATTATTGGAGCATAGAAAACACACTAGACACCGTACAGAACATTAAAGAGACTCAATTTCAGTGGAAAGGGCTCATAATATAAATTAGAAAGACACAAGCTAAATTAAATAGACACAATCTAAATTAGATAAACAGTATTATCAGAGTTCTGATTCCTTCCCAGCAGGGATTGTAGAAGAGAACATTTCTCAGATGAACTAATACACAGACAGATCTGCGGCTCCCAGGTCAATAGGTCACACAATTGGTGCACATTTTATGGTGTACCTACTATGTCCAAAAACTGGCCTGGATGCTTTTCTGAACGAATCTAAGGAAGATGAAAATAACCTTGACTTCATATGACTATGACATATGGGGACCTAGGCATTGAGAATGAAAAATCATACCATTTATTGGCCCAGTTCATGAACATGGAAAGTTTGTGTAGTATTTCAGCTTGGTTAGAGACCCTGTTTTTGAACTCTGTGTTCTTCCAACAGAGCAGATTAAAAGGGACCTCAAGACATATTTCCCCAAATCAGAAGGGTATGGCTACTTAAACTATAGATATCCTCTGACATGGCTTTAGGAATAAAACAAATCAGACAACCAGTACTTTGCTGTTGTAGAGTGCTCTAATGATGTTGTTTATGTGTCAGAGCTTCTGAACAGATTGCATCATACATACTGCCGCAGAATTGTTAGACAGCATGTCCAAGGCCATTTTGAATTAGCATAGAAGCAGGACTGAGAACAGATCCTCTGGCCCAATGCTCTTTCTTCTGTTTTGTCCTGAGAGTTTTTCCCCTTCTAGCACTGGCTAGAGAGAAATATAACATGAGCACAAACATCTATGTCATTTAAATTTTTCCAGTGAAAAATGAAAGAGGGGAAGAAAGTAAAACTGGTTACAGTAATAGCTATGTCCAAACTGTCATCCTTTCAGCATGTAATCAATATTAAAAATATTCATAGTGTTTTACACTTTTTTCATATAGCCTTCAAAATTTCATGTACCCATTACACTGTCAGCACGCCTCAGCTAGCACCATCTTCATTTCAAGGGCTTAGTGGCCATATGTGGCTACATCTCTGGACAGCAAAGACTCATGAGATCTGCCTGCAATACTTCAACAGTAAAACCCTGTTAGGTCTCCTGTGAGGTCAGGTCTTTGATAGTCAGGGCTATTGAAGTGAGATCCAGGAACTAGGTGAAAGGGGTCCGGGCAGCCTTCAAAACTAAAGAGACTACTATCCCCTTACAAAGCCCTAGAAACCAGTATTTTCAGCCAATCATCTGAGGGGGATATGGTAGAGAAGGGCTGAATCAAGTGTTCTTCCACATGATCAATTTCTAAAGAAAAACTAAAGCCAGGAGCTAGTGGCTCACGCCTGTAATCCTAGCTACTCAGGAGGCTGGGATCTGAGGATCGTGGTTCAAAGCCAGCCCAGGCAAGAAAGTCCGTGAGACTCTTATCTCCAGTAAACCACTAGAAAACAAGAAGTGGCCCTGTGGCTCAAGTGGTAGAGCACTCGCCTTGAGCTAAAGAGCACAGGGACAGTGCCCAAGCCCAGAGTTCAAGCCCCACAACTGACAAAAAACAAACAAATAAAAAACCACTAAAGAAAGCTCATTTAGTGTTTCAGCAAATACATGTTGGATGAGGATGAGCTAAGACACAACATATTCACATACAAATAGTTACAATCTGTAATAACTGCATAAAAATAATAATCAGGATAAGAATAAGCTGTATTCAGTGAAGGTCCACTATAAGCCATATATGGTGTTAGGCTCCTATATCTAAGTTGATGCAAACAATGACCTCCTGTCTAAGTGCTTAAAACTTACCTGGAAATATGCTAGCTTCTCTATAGCATAGCTTACTCTCACAATTACTTTGCAAGTTAAGTCTTTTACTGTAAAAGTATATCTTACTGTAATGTCCTTTGCTCGAAAAAGATCATCGACAATGGTTACATCACTAATGAGTAGTGTAAGTAGGATCCAAGCTCAGATGTGACACAACCAATTCTTCTTACATGTAACATTTATTTTTATATCATGATTTGCTGACTTGCAATAAGGAATAGAAACTGGACCAACTCTGAGTGGAACACTGAGGCCATTAATGTCTGGACTTCAAGCCACTGAAAAAGAATTCCTAGTAATGACATCAACTCAAACATCAGGAAAATGGAGGACAAACCATAACCCACATCTGACTTCTTGAAGGCTAATTCAGCATGCTCCCTGAGAATGCTGAGGCTCTAGATTAAGTACGCTATAATCAATTACTTTTATCTGTCATGGCTGGGGGCAGATAGAAGTCTCTTACTGCCATGTATTTATACCCCTGGACTTAAAACATTATAATCTCCAAATCCTGGACCGCATAAGACATAGATCTATCCTGAGACTACAGTTGATTAAATGGAGTTATAATCAATGTGATCTGTCTACCCTGACAGTGTGTCTTGAGCATCCCTAGACCTAATCATCAGACCCAAGACTCCTCACAGCACTCAATAGTAAACCTATGAGCTCTGGACTGCCAACAAGTTGGATCCAGAGTATGCTTGTTATCCCAAGCTATGGGGGAAGGTGGGAGGGCTACGATTGGGAAGATCACAGTTCCAGGCCAGCAAGTGCCAAAAAAGAAAAAAAAAAAAAGTCCACGAAACTCCATCTCAGTGGAGGAAATTTGGAAATGGTGACATACTTTTGATCCCCAAAATAATAGGAAGCCTCCAGTAGGCAGATCACAGCTCAGGCACCAGGAAGTGCCTGGGCAAGATATGAGTCCCTACCCCCAAAACAACCAGTGGAAACAGTGTGCCTCAGCAGTAAAGCGTCAGCCTCCCAAGCACACAGTTCAAACCCCAGTACTGCCAAAAATAAAAAGAACTTATTTCTGCTTATAAACACAAAGACCTAAACAAGTAGACCCAATAGGTAACTTGCACCCTAACTGTGGTGTCCCTAATGGATAGGTCTAAACAAAAACGTTACTAGACTAGCAGAATGTCCAAATAGGACCCTGAACAAACTGGATGACCAGTGCCATTCCATCCCCCGCCCCCGAACTGTCACATAGAACACATACCCAGCTAACCCAGCCAAGAATTTCCAAAGACTAGAGGAAGACACATCAGGCAGTAGCATTCTTGGTTAGCTCAGCTCCTTTCCCAGCCTCTCTAATCCAGGAAGACAGTTGTATTATCTTCCTGTGGCAGAGATCACCTCAAAAGCTTCTAAAACTCCTACCTGGCCAACCTAAACCCCCTAATATTAGTATTTTCCACAACAGTAAGTCATAGGGAACATGGAAATCTCTTTCTCTTCCGATCATGGCACAGCCACAGAAGATATAATCTTTGGATGAGAAAACTTCCTCTGCAAACAAAGGAATATCTCTTCCAGTGCAATGGGAGACATTTAGCCCATCTAATATCCCCTGCTGTGCAAGGTGAGATTTTTTTGTAGGCTTTGGGGATGGGGATAATTACAAGAGGATTTGCAGTCCAGGCCTACAGGTGGGAGAGAGGAAGGTGAGAAAGATGCAGTGGCTTTTCCATGACTAATGCATCCTCATGCTCAGAATGAGCATTTCTTCCTGATGGCTGACCTTGCTCTGGAAGAGCCTTCTTAGTTGTGAAATGAGCCTTGTAAAAATGGTTTCCACTGCCTGAACTGGAGAAATTCTGAGCATTTTTAGCACTTCCTGGCCCAACACACAAAAAATACAATTGCCAGGCAGATATTCTTAACAGCTACTGCCATCTTTATTTTACATTGTGATACAAACAGTAGGGGAACAAGCTGACAGTCATTTTATAGCTGAAGCTGGTGACAAAAGGAAAAGAAAAAAAAAAAAGAAGTCCTACTGTTTGGAGAGTTCAGACAGCCACCAGTCCATCTGCTTCAACAACCAGGCTACTCAGAAGCTTCATTTCAAGGGCAAAACATCAGAAGAGAGAGAGAGAGAGAGGCCTACCATCCAAGGTGGATGTCTCTGTGGACAGGCACATTTTCAGTTCAGTGATCTGAGCTGAAACTAGGCCTAGGAACCCTAAAGAGCTTTGTACAAAGCCATCTGCTCCAGTGAGTAAAGGGACATCCTGCCCTTGTCTATGTGTTTGTGGGGTGTGGGGCATAGGGGGGTTGTCCTGTCAGGCTCTCTACCACCTGGAAATTTAGCAGAGTTGGTGGATGGAAGGCATCCTTCCCAACCAGGAAAGGAATGAGGGTATTCATAGAATGCTTCTTTACTTAGCCAACAGTAGACACATTTAACAGTACACTTGATATCCCCCTGTTCCAATATTTTGATTGGTCAGACAAGTAGTTGGATGGTTGGTTGGTTGGTTGGTTGGTTGGTCAGTTGGTTAATTTAACCCACTCTCTTTCCTACCCCTTGGAACTAGATGTCAAGTCCTTTCAAGGAAGAAGACAGAAAGACAGAAGATTCTTCAAAGAATGGTACATTTCAAAAGTAAGATGATATTGAGGAAGAGCATGCAATGTTTATTTTTGTTTCTGTTACTCAATCCAACTATATATATATATATATATATATATACACACACACACATACACACACACACACACACACACACACACACACACACACACGACTCCCTGACCCCTACCTCTTTCCCTGTGATCCCAGACAGCTCCTCCTCCACAACATTAGCTGTCATCCTCTCAGTATAACCAGGAAGAAAGAAGAACTGTCATTGCGTATGTGCTCATCTATTGAACATTTAAAAAATACATCTCATTTTTATCATTTTTCAACATGATTTACACATAAATATACATTCTTTAATAGCATAACTTGTACTTTCAGTTACCTCTGATAGGGCAAATTCCAACGAACAATCTCTCAGATGCACAAGCAATGGCTTTCCAAGGTGCAGATGGAGATTGGCAAAGCAAGGGTCATCCCAATACTCAAACTGTACATATCCAAAATACGGTTTCATAATGCTTTTACAACAGAGCCCAGAAACTCTTAGAAGTTATCCTGCAGAGTCTGATGGTGCTCACCTGTCATCCCATCACTCAGGAGGCTGAAACAAGAGGATCGTAAGTTCAATGTTAAATTGAAACTCCTTTGTATAACTACTTCAGATATTTTTTGAAGAGAGAAACATAAGTTCAAGGACAGCTCAGAAGACATAAGCAAGCCCTTTCTAAGAAAGAAGGAGGAATACCAGGAAGAGAAACAGAAGCAGAGATTCTGAAGGACAGAGTCCCTTAGATGCACAAGAAATTCCTGGCCAACATACAGATTTTTAAAAAGGATGAGAAGGAAGAGGAAACGGTGAAGAAGGAAAAGGAAGAGGATAATTTTTTCCTTCATAGACTTTTTCCTTCACATCTAAAGTGTCCCCAGCTGAGGTCTCACCTCTCATGAGAAGAGAAAATTAAAGCAATAAAATAAAGCCATTCCTGTGCTTCAAAATATTCTGCCTTCTGAATATGGATGAAACTTCCTACACTTCCCTCTCCCTAAACTATTACTAGAGCATTTACTCATTCATTCATTCATTCAACAAATATTCACTGAGCATCTCCTACTGTCCAGATACCAAGTACTACAAGTACAGACATGAATGCATTCAAGCTGCACCTGCCCGCAAGATGCTCGATGTCTGGAGAAAAACTTCCCTTCTAATGAGCAGTTGGTGGATTCTCGAAATTTCTCCATCCCCAGCTAGACTTCAGAAGTGGGTTCTGGTTTTGGCTCCAACACTAATAAGCTAAGTGTGTCTCAGAGAAAGCAGTTTCTCCATCAAGCCTTTACTTTCTTGTCTGCTAAGTCTGTGAGCTAATCTGAATCATTACAGAATGGCCTTTTCATCAGAGACTACAGCTTCGGCATGAGCTCCGTTATCTGTGGCTCACACGGATGACATGTGGGGCCATGGGAGAATAAACTGCAGAGAACCCCACACCCCTAGGAGAAGTGACTTTGTTCACTTCTGCCTCCTCCTTCCCTCCTGGGTCTCTGTGATTGCAAGAAGAGTCTAGCATTGTTTTGCTTTGCTTTGTTTTAATTACCTTCAAAATTAGCAAAACAATCCCCACGATCCAGGTAGCAGAATAATTGGCCCACTTGGTGCATCTGATTGTGTGGCAAAATCCCCCTTGTCATTCTACCAGAGCGACGCGTACATTACGCTCCCAGGTAGATGATGTCTAGGAAACCCAGAGAGCTCATCGAGCCATCATTAACCTCATTTTGAGACAGCCCCAGAGGCGGTGCTTTAGCCACTGGCACTGCCGGCTGTCAATTGTGTCAAGCTGGTAACATATTAGTTAGCAGGGGAGTAATCCAAAGAGGTAGCCATAGATCCAAATGCCTAAAAGATATTCTAGAATGTGGTAATTATGTCCTGCAGCTGCCAAGGCTGTCCTCTGTGGGCTCACAGATAGTAGTTGTACCTTGGAAAGAAGAGGAAGGGTAACAGCATCTCAAGTTGTTAATGACAAATAGTCTTGGTTCTGACTTAACAAGAAGCTCTTCCAAACCCAAGTCGTAATTCTTCTTCAAGTCTTTGCAACTGTTCCTAGGACATTCTCTTCTCCTTGACATGGGTGCTCTGTGTCTGTGTTCAACAGAGGTGACAAAGGGCAGGGGAGTAGAAGATAAGGTGACAGGAGGGTTAAAAAGAGAATCATCAATCCCTGATTCTACTAGGCATTCTGTGACATTTTTATAAACAAAATTCCTCCCTTTCCATGTTTTTTTATTTTTTTTGGGTCCGGTCGTGGGGCCTGAACTCTGGGCCTGGGCGCTGTCCCTCAGCTCTTCAGCTCTACCACTTGAGCCACAGCACCACTTCCGGCTTTTTTCTTTTTGCTTATGTGGTGCTGAGGAATCGAACCCAGGGCCTCAGGCATGCAAGGCAAGCGCTCTACCACTGAGCTACCTTCCCAGCCCCTCCATGTTTTTTTAAAGGACAGTTATTCATATTCTATCTGTAAATAGCTTTTGCTTAGTTTGCTTCCTTATTGATAATAAAATGGAATATTAAATGTCTCAATTCAGTGGGATCCCAGATATTAAGATAGACAAGGGCTCTAAAGTATCAGACTATTTGAATAAAGTCAACAGCTTTGCACTTCCAAGGAGGCTTAGAAGTGTTGTTCACTGAGACCCATATACCTTGGACATCTCCCTTAGTGTCCTGTCAGCCATGGGGTTCATTTTTCAGAGCTATGATATAGCAAATTGTTAGGCTCTAAGGGTTAGATTTCTACTCATTCTAAAAAGATTTAGACCAGAGATACACAAACATATCCTGCCTGAGTTGTCATTAGTGATTGATCATTCATGCTCCTCACTGAGCATAACTGTTCTCTACTCAGAGTCATGGATGTCACCTACCATCCTGTTACAGGCCAAGAATCTTCCCTGGATTACAAATTGACCACCTGTATTAGTTTCTTCAAGCTGTTGTAAGAAACTACCACAAACACGGTGGACTAACCAATGCACACACAAAAATTGTTGTTACTGTTTTGGGGACTGGAATTGGTTCTACATGTATGTATCCTGCCTAGAGGAATTAAGGAAGAATCTATTGCTTTGCCTTTTCCTCCTTCAAGAAACACACACACACACACACACACACACATGCACACACATACACACGGACACTGACACATGCTGTATGACCCCTTTTTCTTCTTCAAAGCATTGTAGAGTTGTGAGAATCTTCTCTTTCTTCTGACTCCTGCTCTCTTGCTTCCTTCATAAGGGCCCTAGAACTATAACTGTGACCGTACTGATAACCCCACATAATCTTCCCATCCCAAGATCCTTAATCATATCAGCAAACCTTATTTTTTCCCTGTAAGGTAACATATTCACAGGTTCTAGAGATTAGAATATGCCATTTTTTTAGGAATCACAATTTTCCCTACCACATATCATGACTTATGAAAAATACTTCTGAGTGACAGATTGACTACAATTATTTATGTACAATGTTTCCTTGTAACCAAAATCAGACCCATGTGTACCTCTGGACCAATTCATTAAAATACATCATTAAGAAGCCAAAATATACAGATGTGACATCTGATATCATTTACCTTTTCTTCCCCTTCTCTGAGCTTATATTCTATATCAGCACAATTATACTATTAATGCAGGGCATTTGAAAATGAAATTGTAACCGAGCCATAGCTGAATGCCTTGTCTTTGGGGACTTCAGTAACTATATAACAATTTACCAGGACCTAAGGCAAGAAGAAGGCAGCCCTTACTGTGCCCCTCTCTTGTTTAGATTTTTATTAAGAGTCCTATTTTTATTACATGTAATAGAGGTCGGCTTCATTACTGCCAATCTGCAAGCTGCTACCGTCACTCTGGGAGACATTAGCCTGTCACCAATGAACCAGCTGGGTCACCAAATTCTACAATAGGTCCCACATTCCAGCTTGAAGAACAAGATAAATTACCCACAGAGTGCACAGCATTGCTTGACTTTCCACCATCACCTCCAAGGACAATGACAGTGATAAATTGGCATCATCTAATGCCTGCCAAGGTGTAATACCATGACCAGAGGTTGCATTCATTTGGCAGAGCCAAAGAAACTTTCCAAAGTCACATCTAATGCAACACTGGAGTTTTGCTGAAGTGTTCTCTGGGAAGATACATGTGAGCAAGGATAATATGGCATGCAACAACTTAGCCAACATTTCATGGAGACAAAATGATGCCACTGTGCTTACAATGTGTACACATAATTAGAAAAAAAAGAAACATCTCAAACCATCAATGATAGCTCAAGGATACTATTTTTTGATATTTTATTTACTTTAGTTTCTAAATTTTTTATTATCTTTAAGGAGATGCCATTTGATGGGTTAGCAGTGATGGGTGATAATGTTGTCAGACACCTTGTATTCATATACTGTTTTGTAGAATGCTGAACTAGGCTAAGGTTAAGAAACTGAAGTCATTAAGATATTTTAGCTGCTCTTACAAACACAAAAATCCAGCTGCTTAGCATGATTTCATTTCTCACTCAGATAGAATCCAAATCAGTTATTCCTCATTGATGGGTAGCTCTTCTCCAGATATGGTTCAGGGATCCAGTTGCCTTTCATATTATGACCCTCCACCTCCAACACTTGCTGCTGAAAGTCACTGTGTTCATTTGTCAATGAAAGGCAATGAAGATGGACTATCAAGTGTGGGAAGTTTTCATAGGCCATATCTAGAAATGGTGCACATAATTTCTACTCATATGTCATGGCTAAACCTATCGCAGTGCCACATCTATTGGTATAAGAAGCTGAAATATGTAGTCTGAAGTATGCATTGAAGGGATGGGAAGGGGAAACAAAGGAGGAGGCTATAATGCTTGATAAGAAATGTACTCATTATCTTGCCCATGTAATTGCAACCCCTCTGTACAGTATTTTCACAATAAAAAAAAGAAAGAAAATTTGAATTTGGAAAGACTCCCAGCAGTGTCTCCGAAGATATCTATTAGTCATGAAATAGAGATTGAAGTGGCTTTTGAATATATAAGCTCAGAGGCTAGTCTAGACTACAGATAAAATCTTCTGCCCATCACTGTATCTGTGATGAGAGCAGCTAGCGATAGCATACAGAGATTATACTCTTTTAGAGCCCAGAAGGGGATACAGAGCCAGTCAGGGTGACTAAGATGGAGCCACCAGTGATGATGCCAGAAATCAGCTGTCATCGAGAAGATGTCAATGATTTTTTTCAAGAAGGAGAGTAGTCAGATGTACCAGGAGCTGATGAGAAGACCAGTAAGATAAAAAAAATGCTGACCATGGAACTTAAAATCATTTCAACAAGAAAACAAAATCAGACCAGGAGAGATGCAAGGACAGGACAGAGGGCCACATGTGTGCAAAGAACAGCAGAGAAATGAAGCCAAAATACAAATGAGATGAGTAGCAAGTGAGCTTTTTTTGTGTTTTTTAAGACAAAAGAATAAGTACTAGAACAAGTTTAGATGCTCAAGAGAACAATCCAGTTTTGAGAAATGGAAATACAGAGAGAAAAGGAGATAATTGCAGCCCTTAGTCCCTAAGAGGTGAGTAGGATCTAAAACCCTTGTGAATAGATTGGATTGGAATGAGCCAGATCACCTCCCTGTAACAAGAAGAAACAAATGGAGGGCATGAGTGGAGATCCAGATGGATTGGTGAGGAGAAGTAGAGAAGGTGAGGAGAAGTAGAGATAGTTCTTCACTGACTGATCTTGTTTTCCTAGGAAAGCACAAGGACAGCTCCTCAGCTGAACTTGGAAGTACAGGAGATCTAAAGAAAGAGGTGTAAAACAGTCACTTGGAGAGACAGAATACATTTCCCTACTAGGCCAAGGCAGGAATGTCGGATGGATGAGAGGTGATTTGAGATTTGTGATCTTACTACGAATATTATACATCTTTTCCCAACAAAATTCAGCCACTCAAGTTCAGACTTGGAAGTGGTCACTGGATGGCATTAGCCCAAAGCTGGGTTTTGTAAGAAGGGCTAGAGACGCAGAGGGAATAAGCGTGGGCATGAGCCTAATGATGAGCTGGGGAATCCTACCCAAGGAAGGTAGGAAGTGCAGAGACAGAAGAGGAACAGTAACTGAAAAGAGGATAGTATCCCTGCCTGTGGAGATAATGGTGATGATAAGACTGTGAATGTGACCACAGGAGTGGGCAAAGGAGTTGGGAGGAGGGAAAGATTTTGGAGGTGAAGATGTAAAGACAACCAAGAGGCCACACACATTCATAGATCAAATACCCAAACACTGAAGTCATCATCGCAAGAACAAAGATCGGACTAAGAGGAAAAGGACACTGAGGGGAATACTAAATCCATCCATTAGATGGTCTGGCATTCTAGTTTCTCATTGCTTGCCTCTTCCAGTACCCTTTCCCACTCCTCACAACACATAAACAAGCTCCCTTGCCCTCTGACCTCCCACTGGGACATCAGAGAGAGACACTGAATCTTTATTCCCCTCATTCCATCATTGCAGGATTGCTATGAACCAACTTCATCTCTTCACAGACTCAACTGCTAACAGCATCTGGAAGGATTGCTCTGTCCTCTGCCCCTCTGCTATCTCCCTTCTCCCTTAATTCCTAGGCTTCTAACAAAGGAACTCCACTGGCACTCTCCTCAGGCAGACCATGCTAGAGATTCTCCTTACCCCACCACACTTTTGCAAATAGTCCTTTTATTAAACTCCTCACAAATTACCCTAATTTGAACAGGCCATCTGTTTCCAGCTGGGAACCTGCTGTTACCATAGATGGCAGTAATATGAGTACCTTCTTTGCAAAGGGTCCCTTGTAAATATTAAAGAAAATATATGTGGAGCATCTAGCATGGTCTGGGACACTCTAGACACCAAGTAGTAGTGGAGTGGAGTGGAGAAACAGCAGCTGCTTGAGCTATTCTAAGTATAAACATATATACTTCATCCAGGTACATACAGGTCCTTGAACTCACAACTATCAACTAACAGTTAAGCACCTGTTTTCCAGTACTACACAGAAACTCTTCAGATCCAGCACCAGCCAGCCAAATCAACCAAAATATTTATGTGAGTAAATATGTCTAGAAAGGGAAAGAAAGTATTCAAGAAAAAAATTTCAACCAATTGGCTTCTAGGGTAATGTCTATAGACAGATTGACTGAGCATAATGGTAACTGTGTATCCATCTAGAGCAAGTAGGAGAAATCTCTCCAGGACTAGAGACGGGAAATGTCCATGCCTGGCATCTCTTAAACTCCCTGCTTCCACACTCTGTTCCCAATCTGCTCTCCAGTGGAAGAACTGCTGCTGAGAGTGGGTAACCCAATCCTTAGAAGAGAGGGATGGCTTCTTTTCTTCAAGGTCATTTCCTTATCTCTGGATCCGGCCTTTGAAAACTACCAGCTCAAAGACCACATGAGAGCTTCCACGGATGGGTGACAAATTAGGATGAGTTTGAGGAAAAACACACTAAGTTATTGCAAACAAACCATGGGACCTATGTTTCTTTGGGCCTGGCTTACTTCACTTAATATATTTTTTTTCTAAGTCTTTCCATTTCTTAACAAATGGGGCAAGTCATTCTTTCTGATGGAGGCATCGAATTCCATATTTTCTTTTTTTAATTTAATTTAATTTTATTTTATTATTGTGAAAATACCATACACAGGGGTTACAATTACATGAACAAGGTAATGAGTACATTTCTTATCAAGCATTGTTGCCTCCTCCTTTGTTTCCCCTTACCATCCCTTCCCATCTCCTCCCCCCACCCCGACCCATCCATATTTTCTTGATCCATTCATCTACTGAGGGGCATCTGGGTTGATTCCATATCTTAGCTATGGTGAGTAATGCTGTGATAAACATGGTTGTGCTGGTAGCTTTGATCTGACCTTGTTTGTGATTGTTTGGGTAAATGCGCTAAAGTGGGATTGCTGGATACTAGGGAAGCTCTATGTGGAGTCTTTTGAGGAACCTCCAGACTGCTTTCCAAAGTGTTTGAACAAGTTTACACTCCCACCAACAATGCAGTAGGGTTCCCTTTTGGCCACATCCCCTCCAATGTCTGTTGTTATTAGAGTTCTTGATTATAGCCATTCTAACTAGGGTGAGGTGGAATCTCAATGTTGTCTTGATTTGCATTTCTTTTATGGCTAGAGAAGTTGATCATTTCTTCATATGTCTATTGGCCATTCTTATTTCTAGTACATGTGTAGAACAAGCCAAAAAGGTCAAAAGCTATATACATATGACCATATAAGATGATGTTAAGGGAAATGAACCCCAAGACAGGTATACAAGTGTTTTTTTTTTCTTGCTTGCTATTGTTTTTAATGTACTTATAATGCACTATGTGATTCTTTTGTTTCTTTTTTTTTTTTTGGTCCGGTCGTGGGGCCTGAACTCTGGGCCTGGGCACTGTCCCTCAGCTCTTCAGCTCAAGGCTAGCACTCTACCACTTGAGCCACAGCGCCACTTCCGGTTTTTTTTCTGTTTATGTGGTGCTGAGGAATCGAACCCAGGGCCTCATGCATGCAAGGCAAGCACTCTACCACTGAGCCACCTTCCCAGCCCTCTTTTGTTTCTTTTGTATGTTCTTCCTCCATGGTATAACCCCTGTTTTCACTGTATTTGATTCCAGTGTTCTGCATCTTATATATACATTTTTTATAATTTGGGGAGGGAAAGGGATATAACAAAATGCTTAAATAAGGACACAGGTTGACCCATTGTAACAATGGGATGTACAAAACACTATATTGAAAATGAACTTTACAATTTTGGGGGTGGGGGAGGAGTTGGGAAGGGCAAGGAAGGGATAGTAGGGGAAAAACAAAGTAGGAGGTAACAATGCTTGATAGGAAATGTACTCATTACTCTACTCATGTAACTGTAACCCCTTTGTACAGTATTTTTACAACAAGAATATATATGAAAAAAGAAAAACACAATAAGAAGGCAAGAATGAATTCAACTCATTCACCTATTTTACCATACAAAGAGGATCATATGTGTGTTGCTACCAGTGCTCAATGTAAACTAAAACATACAAGTCTAGTTTACATTGAACACTGTAAACATACATACAAGATTTTGCCCTTTCTTGTGGCCCAGCTGATCAAAACATATCTCATTACTTAAAGTGGCTTCCAGTGGAAACCCAAGTCATCATGGTGTGCCTCTAGTGTGTCATTCTTTATTATCACTGGTCTTGGACTTCATCTGGCTTTCGGTTCCTCATTTGTGCTCTGTGGCACCAGAGCACAACACTCTGTACATGCGTCTCCCTTATTATCCCTCCCTATCATTCCATTTACCTCTAGGTTGCTCTCATTATACAAAGGACTTTGTATATTGTATTTCTTCCATAAGGGACTCAGAATAGTTATCCAAGCCTATGAGAATGTCCTCTAGCATTCTGTATTTATTTTAAAAATTATTGTTTGATGCCTGTCTTCCCACATCAGACTAGTCCATAAGAGAAAAGAATAGGTTTGTTTTCCTCTAAATCATATCCAAATCTCATGTATATAGAAAACCCACTACAGATAAGTAGATGAATGAAGAGAAGTGGGTAAGAGACAATGTTGTAAACAATTCAATGTACAATGCTACAAAATTAAGAAAAACAAGGGAAGGGTTGGGTTGGGAAGAAAAGAATGTTGAAAGAGGTGACAGTGGTCAAAATGCATTGTTAAAATGCTTTCTTAAATGGCAAAAAGGAGGAGAGTCACCAGATATACATATAAAGCATCTTTGTCCTCAAAAAGTTATTGAATAAATGTATGAGCATAAAATGCATATAGAAATATAATATAGAGCTGCTATCATGCTGATCGTAAGTATAAAAAAGGGAAATTGAATTTTTATTTTCTAATTTAGGTACATTTTGTTGATTGATATAAGGAGAATTCCATTTGCAGTGCCTTTTTGGGAAATAGAATATTTTATTTACAAACCTTTATTAATCATATATATTAATGACTTTAGCAAAGTATTTCAATACATGCATCTATGATCAAATCCATCCTCCCTTCATCTGCTGTACTCCTCAACACCTAGGTGTCATTCTACATATAGGTTAACTACTGTGTGTGTGTGTGTGTGTGTGTGTGTGTGTGTGTGTGTGTGTGTGTTGGGGCTTGAACTCAGGACTTAGGCAATGTCCCTGAGTTCTTCGGCTCAAGGCTAGCACCCTACCACTTGAGCCATAATGCCACTTCCGGTCTTTTCTGTTTATGTGGGGCAAAGGAATTGAACCCAGAGCCTCATGCATGTGAGGCAAGCACTCTACTGTTGATCCACCTTCCCAGCCCCTACCTGAGCTTTTTTGCTCAAGGATAGTACTCTACCACTTGAGCCACAGCTCTTCCAGCTTTCTTTTGGTAGTTAATTAGAAGTAAGAGCTTTCTTTATGCACTTTCCTGCCAAGACTAGCTTCAAACAGTGATCCTCAGATATCAATCTCCTAACTATCCAGTATTACAGGTGTGAGCTACTAGTACCCAGCAGGTCAATTATTATTTGTCACCATATAAAAGAGAACATATAGTACTTATAATTTGTCTCTGACTCATTTTACTTAACATAATGTCTTCTATTTTTGTTTATTTTGCTTAAAATAACAGGATCTAACTATTCTTTGTGGTTGAATACTCCTCCATTAGGTGTATACAGTACATTTTCTTTATCCATTTATCCCAGATGGGTTTCTAGGCTGATTCTATACCTTAGTTATTATGAATAGTGCTGTCATAAACACAAGCATGCAGTCTTTCTTTGATTTTCTTTCCTTTGGATATATGCCCAGAGGGCAGATAGGTAGAACTGTTTTTAGTTATTTGAAAAACCTCCATGCTGTTCTCCATGATAACTATACTAATTTACATTCCTATAAACAGTGTATTCGAGTTGCTGTATTAGGGTGTATTTGTGTTTTTTTTTTATCACAGCCACTGGAACAGGAGTGAGATGATATCTCATCATAATTTTGACTTTCCATTTTCATGATGGCTAATAAAATGAATATTTTCATATATTTATTGGTCAATTGTTTTTGTAAGTAGTGTCTATTCTGATCATTTGTCATTAATTGCTTGAGTTTTTTATTTTTTCTAATATTGAGGAGTTCCTTATATGCTCTTACTGTTAACCGTGCGTATGTGTGTGTGTGTCTGTCTGTCTGTCTGTCTGTCTGTCTGTCTGTGTCTGTGTCCGTGTCCGTGTCTGTGTTGTGTGTGTCTGTGTGTGTGTGTGTTTCAGTTCTGAACTCAGGGCATAGGCACTGTTTAGGAGCTTTCTTGCTCAAGGCTAGCATTCTACCACTTGAGCCACAGTGCCACTTTTTGCTTTTTTGGTGGTTAATTGGAGATAAGAGCCTCATGGACTTTCCTGCCCCAGCAGGTTCCAAACTGCAAATCCTCAGATCTCAGCCTCCCCAAGTATGTAGAATTATAGGTATGAGCCACAGGATCTGACAATATTTAACTTTTGTCAGATGAATAACTGACATCTATTTTCTCCAATTCTGTACATTATTTCTGTACTCTGTTAACCATTGCCTT
Source organism: Dipodomys ordii (assembly GCF_000151885.1). Lineage (NCBI taxonomy): Eukaryota > Metazoa > Chordata > Mammalia > Rodentia > Heteromyidae > Dipodomys > Dipodomys ordii. Next base: position 5,417,761 of record NW_012267279.1, on the reverse strand, counting down.
TACTGAGCATAACTCTTAAGTTAATATAATCCCATTTGCTCTGTTTACTTTGGTTTCCTATGCTTTGGGGCTTATATACAAAAGTTGGTCCATACTGATGTCTTAAGTTATTTCTCCCTTTTTTCTAGTAATTTTATAGTTTCAAGTCTTTATGTCAATTTTTGGTCCATTTCAAGTTCATTTTTATAGAAGGTGAGAGATAAAGGTCACGTTTCAATCTTCTACATATGCATATCCAGTTTTCCTATCTCCAGCAGAAGCTTTGACTACTTTGTTAAGCATTCCTTAGTGTAGACATACGCATTCATTTCTTAAATCTTTACTAATCTGTTCCACTGGTTTTGTGTCTATTTTATGACAGTACCAAACTTTTGTTTCTATGGCTCTGAAGTATGTTATGAAATCATGTATTGCTATGGTTCCAGTTTTGCTCTTTCTGTTCAAGATTCATTTGGCTACTTGATGTCTTTTGGGCTTCCATATGAATTTTAATATTTTTCCCTAGTTCTACAAAGAATGTCATTGGTATTTTGATCAAATTCAATGAAATTCCCATCAAAATACCAAAGACATTTTTTTTAATGTGAGTGCAAGTATGGGGTCTTGAACTTGATACCTAGGTGCTATTCTTGAGCTTCTTTTCTCAAGGCCAAATGTTCTCTGTCATTTGAGCCATAGCTCGACTTCTGGATTTTTGGTGGTTTGTTGGGCATACGAGTCTCACAGACTTTCCTTCAAACCTTAATCCTCAGATCTCAGACTCCCGAGTGACTAGGATTATAGGCATGAGCCACAGGCAACCAGCCCAAAGACAAGGCTTAAAAAACAAAATGGTCAAGAAGCAGAATCTAAAGAATTTACCCCCCACCACCACACACACATACAAACACATTCCATGTAAATTATTTTTAGTGAGGCTAATGAATGATATTTTGGGAAAATATGACAGAATTCAGAAGCCATTATATTCATCCAGCTATATTTGTTGAGTGCTTGCTGTGAATTATAAATTGGAAACATGGCAACAAGCAAGATCCTTGCCTTTGTCTGGTCCACAATTGCTGTTCTTGTCAAAGCACCAAATGGAGAAATGAGGGCAGAATGATACTACAGTGTGTTGGATTTGCCATGGTAAGCAATAGTTACTACATCCTCTTGTGAGGATGAAGGCCCAAAAAGTTTGTCACATTTCTGGTGCAAGTAACATTGAGTTTTAGGAAGCAATTGGGCATTACATTTCAACTTCTATAAAAACTCTATTTAACTTTGACCTAGTAATTTGACCCTTATAATTTACCCTAGGAGTTTATCCTAGGAAAATAATCCAAAGGAAGAAACAAAAAATACACAGAGATTTTTGATGATGCTTTTTACAATGGTTAACTATAGGAAACAACCTGATTGTCTAATACCAGAATAATGTTACAGTGCATTACAGCATAACCACATGATTATATATTATGAAAGTATAGTTCATGTTGAAGGTTGCTGTAATCTAAAATACACTTAAGATGTGCAATTATGAAACCAAATTCACTTTTTGTTTTATAAATTCAAAGCTGTACATTTACTCTCTACAAACATATTAGTGGCTGGATCACTGGTAGCTCACATCTATAATTTTAGCTGTTCAGGAGACTGAGATCTGATGATTATAGTTCAAAGCTAGCCAAGGCAGAAAAGTCTGTAAGACTATTATCTCCAATTACCAGCAAAAAAAAAAAAAAAAGCAGAAGTGGAGCTGTGGCTCAAGAGGTAGAGTGCCAGCCTTGAGTGAAAAGCTAAAGACAGGGCTACGCCCTGAGTTCAAGACACAGTACCAGCACAAATATATATGTACATATATATGTATACATGTACATATATGTATGCGCGTATACATGTACATGTATATACATATATATACATATATACATATATACATATATATGTATATATACATGTATATATACATATATATGAACTAAATCAAACTAATAAAAACATTAAGGTGATTTGTTTGGAAAGTCGTACAGTTTTTACCCCCAGTCTTATTTTAAAGTATCTTTAAATGAAATATGCCTGGCAAAGTTGTAGCATATACGATCAGAATTTTAAAAAAATAATGAAAAGAAAAAATAATAAAGACAAGGATTAAACTGTATATAGGTTCAAAATATCAGAGCAGAAAAAAAGATAGACCGTTTCTTGCCTTAACATGAAAAAGACTTGGAAATTTTAATTACTGCAGGTTTAAGGTCAGCAAATGCTGAAATGTGGCTGCTAACATGAGAATAATCAAGTGTGTAAATAAAGCAACGTGGGACAAATCTGTGCCCAGCACTCGCTGACAATGAGACTACCACTGAGAATGCGCTATCTCTCCTGCCCTGCCCTGAAAACACAGATCGGGGCCAGAGCAAACAGGCCTAGCCCAGGAGACTTCTGAGGCCTTTTGTTTTTCAACATGAAGAACTACTGATGGACGTGGGAGTGAAGGGCACTAGCATCACATTTTTATCATTCCCCTCTTATAGATGAGTTGTATTAAAAGGCACGTTTTAATCTGGTAGAATAGATAGCAAGCTTAATTTCTTCAAAGTAATTTTTTTCCTCTTGTAAATTCTCTCTGACATATTTCTACCTCTCACAAAGGTTAAAGTGTCCCTAACTGAACTCAGTTCCTTGCTCACTTCAGGTCTTACCAACTTTCTATGCCGCAACCCCACACTGATTGTTCATCACAGCCTGGCATTTTCCAGACACTCACAGATACCCCAATGCACAGGATTCTTCCAGATTCCCATGCTGTTCCCCTCCTCCAGAATCTCTCTGCTTCTGAGTCATAGCTTTTAAAAAAAAATGTTGGGGGATGGGGGAAGGGAGGAGTTGGGGAGATGGGGAGGGAAGGGGTGGTAGGGGAAAAACAAAGGAGGGGGTAACAATGCTCGATAGGAAATGTACTCATTACCCTACTCCTGTAACTGTAACCCCTCTGTACAGTATTTTTACTATATATATAGTTATTACTATTATTATCTTTAAGTAGTTATACAAACAACTTTTTCACCTCTCCTTTTCCCTTACCACCAGGGGCACTTAGCCCTTCTTCCTCTGCTCCCACAACACCTGGCCTGGGCTCAGTTGGAAACCATCGCTCATAATGGAGGGTGTGGTTTCTTACCCATCTTTACCCTGACTCAGTTCCCATTCATTATTTTATCTGATCACTTGGCACACCCTTTTACACAGAGTAAGCAATCTCTGTTATCACTGAGCTGAGCAATGAACTCATCTCTGCCTTTACAGAATCTATTTGAACCATGTGCCCAATACCCAGATGGCTCTACTTGCAGAATACCTGGGGGCCAGTATAGTAAAAGCACTGCCTTTGAACAGGTATGAGATGGTCTCTTTCTCCTTTGTGTACTTCCCTAGGCACTGACCCATTTATGGTACACATCTAAAACTACTACCAACATGTATAAATCCCATCCTCTTAAACACAAAACCTAGGCAACACGCTTTAACTCATGCTGTGAACTCTGCCATTGTTGGGTTGTTGGTTCCAAAAAAAAAAATTCCATCTGCCATAAATCTACATTATTCACCCCCCCTCGATGAAATACAATACCTCTGCTTTCTTCTAGCAGTCAGATAATAATCTCCTTGTTTTACGGGAAATGATTTAAAAGAGAAAAGAATTGGTCTGACAGTCTCATAAGTTCCAGAAAGTGCTTGCCCTGACAGTCCCTTTCTGACTTGCCCTATTTCTTTTCATCCCTATAGACGTCCTTGCAGGCACACACAAAAACACACATGCACATTCTTGTACAGTGTACACACAAGGCATGTAAATGCTCACAAATGTTCACGTGCTCATTGAAATCAGTCACCAGCACCTGAAAGCCTGACTGGAATCGTGTTGTTAATAGTCTGTCATAGACCTAAGCACATCCTCCCCTACCCCCTCTCTCTAAATTGCTTCCTGGAAAGTCTTTGTCTGCTGACCATTTTCCCAGCTCTCTGCTGATGACTCAAGTCCCAGCAAATAAAGAGGACCTCCAATAGTATGCCCTTCAACCTTGACAGTAGGAAACACTTACCTGGTACTCTCACTCTGATGGGGGCAGGGGGAGTGAGAAAATGCACTGCCTTACTCTATTTTGACCCTGCCTTCCACATCTCCCTTGAGACCAGACATACTTGTCCATCTGCCTCCCAGCAGCACAGCTCATCTCTTTCTAACAAGAGGCAGTCATCTTCTTAAACACTCGCACAGACTCTTCCTTTGGCCAATGCTTAGCAGTGCTCACCTTGAGACGGCAGGGGATGACACCATGTAGGTGAAGGGACCATGACAGAGGCCACCAGCACTCATCACTTCTCCGAGATGGAAAAGCCCTCAGGGTACTCGAGAGAATGAGAAACTTTTTTTCTTTACCACTGATGTTTATTGATTCGTCCAGTTCATAGGGAGCATCCCTTAATGTTGTGCTTTCATGTTTCTGCTTTGTTGCATGGGTGCAGAAAAGAATATTGCAAATTGATCTGTCTTCCCAGCCTTTGTTGAGAATGAACTCCTATTACTTCAGTTTCTCAGCCCTGTCATCGCATGCTCACATTCCAGGGCATATATAATCAGCCTGGCTAAACACTGAGGGCTGAGCTGATTAATTTCTAGCATTCTTGCCTGAGTCCATTGATGGCATGCCTGTTTGATGATCTCTGCAAAAGATAGCCTCTTCTGATTGTTTGACCTTTGCCCTTTACCCCAGAGCTGTCTATTCTAGTACCTGTTTAAGTTGACAGCACGTACATTGAGTCTACATCTAATGTCCTGGTGCTATGAAATCTTTAAAAAAAAAAAAAAAAGCAGGAATGGGGTGGGGTGAGGCGCGTGGGAGGGGTTTTAAGGGAAACCCATTTCCAATACCAATTGAACAGCATTTGAGAACCAATCATATATCCATTAAACTAAAAGAAGAGACATTATCCATAACCTGGGATATTATGCTTATACTTTAGAATCTACCCACTCATTCTGATTTAGCTTCTGGGCTAATTATGATCAATGGATTTCCACAAAAATGTAAAACTATGTCACAGCTTTTAATTTCCCATTCTACCATTTCCCAGAATTCTGCTATTTTAATTACTTTATATGCCATTTACTTCTAATAGCTCAGAACAAAGGGGCCATCATCACCATCATCAAGATGTCTATTATATATAATTCTAGGCATGTCGGCCCATTTCTAATGTAACCCTAATATTAGGTTAGACTGGTTTTATTTTTAGTTTTTATTATAGAGGGAGAGTCTCTTTAACAATTTCAGAGATGTAGTTCATTTATCCTAAAATACCTGTGGTTGTAAGATAGGCTTTGGTCTATTTATAGAGCTAAGTTCTCAAAAATGCACATAATTTACATCCTAAGCTCACTAAGAACCAAGCAGTTAGAGAGCTAATGCAGGTGCGCTTGGCAGCCATTTTTTTTGAGGTCACACCAACTCATATATACTCCTAAGGAAAATGGAAGGTTATGCATACACCACGGTCACCCAAGGACAAATCACATGCAAACCCAGTTTAATGAATCACATGTATGTCCAGGCAGAGAGCAATAGACTAACTGAGAGAAATAGTAAGTACAAACGCAAATATATTGATCATTAAATTACACACTAAAAGTTGGCATATAACTGTACCAAATATATCTCCTTTTGAAAGTGGGAGATAAAAAAAAAGCCTATATTACATTGGTGGGATCACAGGATTTAAGAGCTTCAAGGAGCTATGGAGACAATGCAGATGGGGAATCCATGAGGAAAGCTGAGATAGAAGAAGGGGGTAGATGGGGACTTGGCACCTCCTAATGCTGTCACAGTGTCTTGTCATTGGACCAGACCATCAGCCTTCCTCATTCCCTGAACCCCTTCTCTTAACATGAAACTAGGAAATACTGTATGTTTAGAATCCTTTGTTCAGTTTGATCTCTATGGGCAACAATAGAAGGGACTTAGGGCTCTGATCCTGAGGTCTGAACACCACCTAAAATTGTATACATTTTCTTTTTCTTAGTGATCAATCTCACTAATGATGTTTGTTAGCAATTTCTAGAAGAATAATTCAGAGTAAGGAAAAATGCTGGCTTTATTCTGTGTGACATGAGATTCCATATGAACTTCATAAAAGGTTGGGCTAAAGATACCAATAGAATCATAGATATCCTTTAGATCATTTAAACTTAACATGCTATGCAACATTTTAAAAGAGGTTAGAATTTTAAAAATAAGTACATATGCATGCATATATATTTAGATCGATCTAAAATGATATTTTTGGTTTTTTCTCTTTATAAAATATTTCAAAGGCACAGGAAAGCACAGAGAACAATGCCACAGCCCTCATTTCTCCCTTAGGATGAATCAACATCCACATTTTACTGTATTTGTTTCAGATTTTCACATTTTATTTCAAAGAAAATAAATTATGGATGAACTTCAAACTGCCTGTCTACCCATATCCAACCACATTCCTTTCTTGTCCTCTTCAAAGAAAGCAAGTATCTTAAATTTGGTGTTTATCACTCATAAATTTTTCTTACTTTTACTACTTATCTATCCACAAGTGGTAAGTGTTATAGTTTTGTATTCTTATAGAAATGGTATCTAAACTGCATCACTTTATTTGCTTTCTTTAATTCTTTAAATCTTTTTTTAATTTAAAGTTTATTTTAAAGGTGAGGTACAGAGAGCTTATACTCACATAAGTAGGTAATGAGTGCATTTCTTTTTGAACAGTTACCCTCTCCCTCATTTTCTCCCATTTTTCCCCTACCCACCCCCAAGTTGTAAAGTTCATTTCCAACACAGTGTCTAGTGAGTATCACTGTTGAATTTGTTCACACTTTGTCCCACCATTTCTGTGATTCCCCTTCCTTTCCCCAAATCCAATAAACTTACATACAAGACAAATAGCACGGAAAGCAAATACAGTGACAAGAGGATACAAATCAAAGGGAAAAAAGAAAGAAGAAATAAGTGCAAACAGTACAATAAAAAAACTTCTTGCTTCCATTTCTTAGAGTCATTTAGATAAGCATCATTTTCTATGTTCACATGAATATAGCTATTGATCAGAAGTTTTTCTCATCCTCTTCTCCATAGACTCTTCCATGATGAAGTTTATTGTGTCAATATTTTCTGGATAGTGCTTTTAGTACCTTTTGAGTTAAAATGCTTTTGAGTTTAAGAATTCTTTAGTTAGCCATAGGTTCTGATTTTTCTCTAATTTTTTCTTAAGGTTTATATATATATATATATATATATATTAAATAAACAACCTCTTGTTTTCATTTCTTTTTTATTGTTAAAACACCATACAGAAGGGTTAAAATTACGTGAGCAAAGTAATGAGTACATTTCTTATCAAGCATTGTTGCCTCCTCCTTTGTTTCCCCTTACCATAGGATGTAGTCTACTATAAGTTAATGTTTGTGTAAGATGTGTAAAACTAGGTTTGTTTTGTATTTTTGTATGTGTTGGGGGTGGGGGGGTGCGTGTCAGTCCTGGGGCTTGAACAGAGGGCCTAGTCACTGTTCCTGAGCTTTTTTGCTCAAGGCCACAGCTCCACTTCTGGCTTTTTGAGGTGGTTAATTGGAAATAAGAATCTCACAGACTTTCCTGCCTAAGCTAGCTTTGGAACTATGATCCTCAGATCTCAGTCTCCTGAGTAGCTAGGATTACAGGTGTGAGTCACTGGCACCTGGATTTTGCATATCTATTTCTATGTCTACCTATATTAATCTCTCTCTCCCTCACTCTCTGTCTCTCTCTGCCTCTCTCTGTCTCTCTCTGTCTGTCTGTCTCTCTCTCTCTATAATATATCTCCTTGGTACAAACACATGTAAAGATGGCTATGTCTTCTTGTTAAACTGAAACTTTTATAATTATATAATGTCTCTCTCTGTTTCTATATTTGCTTTGAAGTCTTCTTTTTAAAATTTTATTGTAAAGGTGATATACAGAGGGGTTACAGTTATATAAGTAAAATAATGAGTACATTTCTTTTTGAATAGTATTACCCTCTCCCTTATTTTTTCCCACCCACCACCGCCTTCCTCCCAAGTTGTAAAGCTCATTTCCAACATAATGTCTAATGAGTATCACTGCTGAATTGGTTTACCCTTTGTCCCATCGTTTCTGTGATTCCCCTTCCCTTCCCCAAATCAGATCATTAAACAGCATTCTAAGTATTTGCACACTGAGAACACAGGAGGATATTCTTAGGAGAGGATCACAATGGCTCAAAAACTATGTGCATATTACCATACAAAATGATGCTTACTGAAATGAACTGCAAGAAATGGAAATAAGAGGGTTTTTTATTGTACTATTTGCACTTGTTTCTTTTTTCTTTCTTTTTTCTCCTTTGGTTTATTCCCTTTTGTCACTGTTTTTTATTTCTGTACCCTTTGTCCTGTAAATAAGTTTATCCAATTGATTTAGAGTGATTTTTATATATTTTGGGGTGTTTTTATTGGTTTTTGTTGGTTGGGTTGCCTTTGGTGGGGAGTTTTATGTTTCGTTTTGTTTTGTGCTGACGATCAAACTCAGAGCTTTGTGTAAGCGAGGCAAGTGTTCTGCCATTGAGTTGCATTCATAGCTCACATATTCAGGATAACAATAATATTAACAACAACAAATATTTTGGGGATGCTTATTAAATGCAAAACATTCATAAGTCTTTACACATATAAACTGGTTTAATCCTCACAACAATCCCATAATAGGGCCAAGGTCATTAGTCATTTCATAAATATGAAAAAATGAGGCTAATGGGGCATAGTGGATTAAGCCCATAATCGTAACTACTAGGGAGGCAAATGCTGAGATGATCACAAGACTCCACCTCAACCAATGGCTGGGCCCAGTTATCCCAGCTATGAGGAAAGCACGATAGCTGAGTGCAGAGGCCTGCACCTGTTATCCTTAGCAATACAGGGAAGTACAACTTAGAATATTGCAGCCCAAGCCCACTTGGTCACAACACAAAACCCATATCAAAAATAACCAAGGCAGGTCAGGTACAGGAGACTCACACCTGTAATCCTAGCTACCTAGAGGACTGAGATCTGAGGATCATGGTTTGAAGTCAGCCTGGGGAAGAGAAGGAAAGTCCAAGAGACTCTTATCTCCAATTAACCACAAAAAGCTAGACGCAGAGTTGTGGCTCAAATGGTAGAGCTCTAGTCTTGAGCATAAAGCTCAGGGACAGCACCCAGTATAAGCCCCAGGACCACTACTACTACTACTAATAATAATAACAACAACAACAATAACAATAATAAAAATAACCAAGGCAAAGAGGAGCTGGAGGCATGGCCCAAGTGGTAGATCAGCAAGTGGGAGGCCCTGAGCTCAATCCTAGTACCATAAAAAAAGAAGGTATAACTAATGTCTAGCTGCAAGTTATTCAGCCTGTAGTACATAATGAAATCATGAGTTAGACTCAGAGTGCCAGTCTTTTGACTCCCTTTGTTTCAAAGGATGCAAACTCTTCGCAAGCTTTATGTATTATAGATATAAATTCTTCCATTTTATAGCTTGTCATTGTTCAAATGTCCAAATACGAAAGCCAAAAATATATTAGCAAATATTTCCTTGAAAATTTTTTATAGATTGGCTTTTTATAAGTTTTTGTATATAGGGTAAGCTAGATGTTTTGTTTTGCTCTGAAGAATAAATAACAACTTGTCTTCACATCAGTATTTAAAATCTTTTCCTAGTGGCTTGAAATACCACATCTTAAAATACATTAATGTAAATTACACACACACATATATAGGTAGATATAGATATGAGTCTGCTCTGAAATCTCTATTCTCTTCTATTGACCTATTTTTCTTAGCTAATACTACACTGTTCTAAATTATTATGGCTTATAATAATTCTTAATGGCTGAAAAGTTATGTCCCCGACTTTAGTTTTTTATTCTTTGTCAGTTGTAGTTTCACTCTTCATTATAAATTTCAGGGGCAGATTGTCAAGTTTCATTTTAAAAAAAACCCTAACAATTTTTATGGTAACAGAATTGAATTTCTAGATTAACTGAGATCATTATGACATTAAATCTTTCCATCCAGGAAGATAGTATAATTCCACATTTATCTAAGCCTTTTGGTTCTTAAGTTTTCTTTGGTAAAAATTCTCTATAGACATCATTCTTGAATGTATTTATTCCTCATTGATGTGATTGCTTTTGTAACTGTGAGTTTTTTTTCTTATTCTGTTTTGTAATTGGCACTATTAATTGATGACTTCTGTAATGGATAATCTGTTCTGACTGCTCTTTTGATAGAATTGTCTTTTCTATTACCTATTTATTTTACAGCACTTCATTGAACATACATTACTTCTATTGAAGGCTGTAATGTCTTAGCTCTATGAAAGTTCAGGAAAAGACAGAATTTAGGAAAATTTTTGACTTCTGATTCAACAACTTTGCTTAATTTCTTAAGTACTTCAAAAAAAATGTCCCATCTAGTGTTTTGAATTTTTCACATTATGTTGTCTAGAAATAAGACAGTTTTATTTCTTCCTTTCTTAGTTCTTATCTTTTTTCTTGTTCTATCACACTGGTCATGATTTCAATATAATGCTAACACATATGAGACAATAAGCTTAGTTCCCTATTTCTAATTTTGATGGAGATATTTCTAAAGTTTTATCATTGGTGTTGGTTTTGCTATGAGGTGTTTTTTTGAGGTTTAGAAGGACTTCCTCATTTCCTCATTTGTTTAGAGTTCTTATTATAAGTATTTAATTAATGCATTACTTTTTCTCTATCTATGGAGCTGAGTAAAAGGCTTTTTCCCTCTCTTTAATAATAGAACATATTGCATTGACATTAAATTTTCTGGTGATAAATTTATTTTCATACTAAGGATAAATACTACTTATTTGCCATGCATAACTTTTTAAACATTCTGTTGAATTTAATTTGGAAAAATGCTTCTATATTCCTTTAAAAAGTCTGCAATTACACAATTTTTTCTTGTTATGTCCATGCTCATTTTTGCTAACAGTAAATCCTAAATCATTCAATAGCATTTTCTCTTTTATTAACCTCTGAAATATTTTTACAAGATAATAGCCATACAGTCCTTAAATCCATTTTTCAAAGTCTATAATTCAGCAGCAGGAAGTTATTCATATTTTCATATCACTTTAAATAGTTATCTGTAGTAACATTTTTTTGTATTTTTCTTTTTATCTTTTTATAGAGGAGTGTTGAGACAGGTTTGTAGGTACCATTGAATTTCAATCTTCTCTGAAGTAAGTCCTTTGATTTCACCAATGCTCTTTATTTCTGGCTTCATCAATTTATGCTATCCTTTTTAAATTGTTGGATCATTTGGGGGGGGATGTTGGTAGTTATTTTTTTGTTTGTTTGTTTGGGCAGTACTAGGTTTGAACTTAGGGCTTTGTGTTTGTAGGCAGGAGCCCTGCACTGAGCCACACCTTCAGCCCTATGTTCTTATCTTTATTATATTACTTATTTTCCTTGTGTTTACTCTGTCATTATTTATGTATCATCTAGAGTTGATAACCTATCTCACCATCAGACTTCTTGGTGGATAATAAAAAAATTTAAGTCCTAAATTTACCCTTATATGTACATAGTCCTAGGATTCACAAATGTCACCTGTAGTATTTTCTTTGCCCAGAATATACATTGTAACTTCCATCAAAATCATCTCTCCGAGCCGGGCACTGGTGGCTCACACCTGTAATCCTAGCTATGCAGGAGCTGGAGATCTGAGGATCGCAGTTCAAAGCCAGCCCAGGCAGGAAAGTCCCCGTGAGATTCTTATCTCCAATAAACCACCAGAAAACTGGAAGTGGTGCTGTAGCTCAAGTGGTAAAGCACTTGCCTTGAGCTGAAGAGCTGAGGGCCAGTGCCCAGGCCCAGAGTTCAAGGCCCATAACTGACAAAAAATAAACAATAAGAATCATTTCTTTGTAACCCGAGCACTTAAAAATGGATTTTCTGGTTGCTATTTTTATTAGATACATATGGCTTCCAATTTAATTTCGTCGAGTCAGACTATGATCTCTGTCACATTAATTCTTTCAAATTGGGCTTCTTAGCAGTCTAGAACATAGCCAGTCCTTATAAATGCATTAAATGTGCTTGAATATGTGTGTATATGAGTATGTTCTCTTGGGCATGTTTGTTGCCAAGATTTTTAATCTTCATTTTAGTGTGTGTGCTTAATGGACAGAAATATGAAAAACGTGTAGACATCTCAACTATAATTGAAGATTTATTGTATTTCCTCACATAAATCTGTTAGTTTTTGCTTCATCTACTTTGAGAATATAATGCCTGTTAATGCATATTCATGGTTATTTTGACCTCCTGGTGTATTGTTCCTTTTATTATTATGCAGTGTCCATAATTATACTTGTTAGTGCTTTCTTTATGAATTCGACTTTGTTATTAAAACTACCAAGCAAGAGTCCTTTTGATGAGTGTTTGTTCTGGTATTACTTTTTCCCATCTCTCTGCAACATTTCTGTATAGCTTACTTTAGGTTTCTAAGATCCAGATATTGATTTTTGTTTCATTTGGCTTTTATTCTAAGCTCACCTATGAAAGTTTCTAACAAATTTGTATCCCTTTTCCTTTCAGATACACCTTAGCATGTTGAAGTACCAACTGAAACACCTATAATATTCTGCTTTCTTGCATGATACTCTGCTTTGACCTGCTTTGTTTTGTTGAATTAGCCTAAGTTCATTATACAAATGTGTTTCATTACTTTAACCTTTTTTAACAGTTACACAAAGAACCCAATACTATCAAGCAAAAGAACAAAGCAGGAGGCACCATATTACCTGATTTCACAATGTGTTATCAAGCTGACCATAATTACCATACCATAGGATAAGAAGAGACAAATGATCAACGGAACAAAATAAAAGCATTTCCGGGCTCTACTTAGTCTTCATCCTCCCTAGATGCAGATTTTTTTTTTGTTTTAATCTTACTAGTTCCGGTTGTATTTTATTTTGAGAACTAAGTCTAGATTTAACTCCCTCTACTCCCCCATCCTTCCACTGAGAGCACTTAGTCCTGATTGGAGCCCAATTCTCAGCCAACACTGCTTACTTCTCAACTTGCAACCATTAGCTTCATTTAGCTCTACTCTCCACTTTCCTTAAGTGTCTGTTCTGTTGTTGATATTGTTTGTTTTGTAATTACCTAGGACTTTTTTTTAGTTTGTCTTTTATGTTTATGCAAAAAGTACACAAAAGGAACACCAGGAAACAGCTACTGGAGGTGGTAGTAGTGGGGGAGGGGGGAGAACGAATGAAGAGAAGAAGGTGGGGGAAAGTGTAATCAAAATTCAATGCATGTTCTACAAAATTAAGAAAAGTCAGGAGAGAAGTGTATTAGGAGGCATGGGTGAGAATGTTGAAAGGGATGACATTGTCAAGATGCTGTGTATTCACAAACTGCCTTGTTGAATGGCAACTCTTTGTACAACTACTTAGAGATAATAAAATTAAAAAATAAAAAGTGCACATAGAACTGATAAGGGCTGGTCAAAACGTGAACTATGTGCACTTGGCTTGTGGAGACCTTCCTGTTTACAACCTACTCCAAAGCACACAACACATGGAAAAGCTTCTTCGCTGATTGATTGATCATGCTGCCTCTCATAGTAGGTATTGAATGAAAATGTGGTAAATGAATAGATAAATACAAATAATTTTCCTAGAAAGATGGCAAGGCCATCAACTACCATTACGCTTTTTTCAATAGACTACAACCTCTTGACCTATCACATTGCCTAATTTATTATGCATATGGTACATTGGCCATAATATTGCCAGGGGCCAACACATTCTCCTGTGAATTTTCCATATGGCAGGAAAAAAAAAGATGCCCAGGTATAAGCAGTGCTGTTCCAAAGGATTAAAGTCACTACCATCTCCTGAGGGGCTTCATGACATGGTGGTTCCTCTTTGTAAACTTTACTCTTAAAAAAAGTGTATGGTTGATGAAAAACATGTCATGCAAACAGACTGGAGTGGAATCTTTCCACCAGAATAATCTAAATGAAGACTATGACTGCCTTCTATCAGGAAATCAAATAGAAAAACATTTCCTGACATCTTACAATTCCACTTTCTAAAATAACATTTTTCATTCCACAGACCAAAGGACAAGAGGACAAAGAAATTCTCCTTGTTGATTAATTACCTTTGGAACTAGGCCCAGCATGCAAAGTGTAGTCTAGTGACAAAGTGACAGATCTACTCTTCATCCACTCTGCTCTCTTCTGAAACAATTCACTAGATTTCTGGGAGACAAAGGCACTTAACTGCTTTAAATCATCGCACAAACACACACACACACACACCTGGCATGTCCATATTTTTTCAAAATGAATTTACACCCTTCTAATCAATTGCCTCTTTAATTCTATATTGAACACCTACTGTATACCTAGCATTCCAGTGGTCACAGAAAAATTAGGAAACAATTTATTGAGAGGAACAAGTCCTCAGTGCTGGAGGTAAAAATTCAAGAAGAGGAGGTCTGGAGAGGCAGAATAAATCTGGATGAATTCACAAGGAAACTAGAAAATTATGAGATTTTTGCAGGACAAGTAGTATTCCTGCCAGAGAGACTTAATGTGTCTGGATCTTGGTTTTCTTATCTGTCAAGTGATGAGTTTTAGGTTAGGTAAGTTTAGTAAAGTTCTTCCTAGTTGAAATATTAAATTGATTCCACTCTTTACCTTCGTAACAACTGACACCCCTCAGAGGGGCATTAGTAACCCAGAGTGAACAACTTCTACTGTCTAGAAAGTTCCTTTAGAACAGAGTGAAAAACTTCAGACACACTTGCCTCCAGGCAAAGAGAAATTTCTCTCTTCTTTCAAAGAAGAGCTTCCTCCAAGTTGCAAAGTCTGAGAACACCCAGAGCCCCCAGAAGGACTGAATACGGAACCCCGGGGGAGCTGGTGAAAGAAAATAAATATCCTAGAGCAGCACTGAAGCACAGTTGAAATGTGAGGTTGATCACTTGCTTTGCATCTTTGGCCCTGATACACCTCCCCAGAATGTGCACCCTGAAGAAAACGGCATTCAAGATTGACAACTGATTAATATACAAGCTTGATTATATGCAAATCATCACTTTCTGTTGACTTAATTGTGATCTGATGTAACATGTATAATTAACACATGTATTTAAAATAAATGTATATTTAATTGATATGCATATTTTAAAAATGAATATTTACATTTATATTTATGTTGTCTTGTGGTTGTTGTTTTTTTCCTTTCAAGTTGAAGTGAATTTCTTTCCCACCGAAGGGAAGGGGTTTCAGAGACTCATCATGAACTAAAGCAAGACACAGAAACAAAGAAAGCAAAGTGGCTTTCTATGTCTGTAGAAGAAAAGACATTGAGCATGGAACTGAAAGTCAGATTCTAGACCTGCCCAGCTCCATGCTGTGTGAACTTCATGTCTGGGCCTCAGTGTCTACAGCTATGAAAGGAAGGGATGGGCTATTTCTAAGTCACCTTTCTAGCACTGGAGCTACATTATAAGCTCATAGAACCACTCTGACCTTCCATTTCTTTAGTCAAAATGACAGGACTCCTATCACAGTTACCCCTGTGTCTCTGTAGATAATTAATATACATAAAACTGCACTCTGAAGGTTCCAGAATCATTCTGGAGCCTTAGATGCCTTGTCAGTCAATGCCTATGACACTCAAAAACAATGGTCCTGAGAATAGAATGAATGGGCGCAGACACCTGGGGAGTGAGGGGGGGTAGCTTGTTTATCAGAGGGCAGGAATCAGGAATGGGACCTGGAGCAGGCCACTGTGAAGGGAAGAGAAAAGGAAGAATTAGATAACACAAGGCCTCAACCTAAAGACACAGATACAAGCCATGTGGAAAGGGTCTTTGATGAGTGGCTTTAGGAATAAATAATAACAACAACAACAATAATAATAATAATACAATACAATGGGCATATATAACAACCCCTTTGCCCCACACAGGAAAATTAACTCCACTTTCCTCATTAATATAGGTAATCCGTATCAATATTCCACAGGTGCCATGACTTAGGATAAAAAATGTTATATAGGGGGGCTGGGAAGGTGGCTCAGTGGTAGAGCGCTTGCCTTGCAAGCCAGAGGCCCTGGGTTCAATTCCTCAGCATCACATAAGCAAAAAGAAAAAAGCCGGAAGTGGCGCTGTGGCTCAAGTGGTAGAGCGCTAGCCTTGAGCTGAAGAGCTGAGGGACAACGCCCAGGCCCAGAGTTCAGGCCCCACGACCGGACCCCAAAAAAAAATGTTATATAGGCAATGGAGTAGAAAGGTGATACTCATCCACAAGTTCTGGGTGTGCTATGGTTCTGAATGTTTCTTAGCAGTCTGGTGGAGGAAAAAGAGCTGAAGGACCTGGGTAGTCCATTCTGTCCCACACCTGGCTAGATAATAAGCCAACTGTCTTTCTGTTCTTGCCTTGACATCCCTCCCACTACCTTTCAGTTTGGAAAAATGTGACTTAGCCCACCTGGAGCTAAGTCCCACCCTCAAAATGACTGTCCCTGATTCAGTGCTGGAATTACAAACCTCCATTAGACACAAGCTCTAGGAAATTATAACCCAGGGAGGAGACAACTGGACACAAGGCAAAGAGAACAGCTACCTCAACAAGGAGGATGGTGCATGACAATGGGAAGCAGGTAAGTTGAGAAGATGGGTGGGAGATTGGGGAGAAGGATGAACGGGTGGGAGACATTGATCAAGATGCATTATACTCAGAAACTGACGGGTTGAATGGAAACCCCCTTCGTTCAACCACTTAGAGAAAAAGTTTAAAATTATATACTTAAAAACTGCATGGATGAAAAGTACAGAGCAGAGAAGGAAAGGTAAGTGAACTTCTCTGGGCAGAGTAGTTCAGAAATTTAGGTCTTGAAAAAGAGCAGCTTTTCCATGAAAGTGTAAGTGACTGGTGTCAGCTGTGGTTACTTTAGTGGATCTTGTAGACCTCTGCCTAAAATGCTTCTAAGTGAAGGAGCCTCCTTCTGCTCCAAAGAACGATGCACAGTGAGGACTCTAGACTGGCCATTCTCTATACAGAATTGTCTACAGGTGTTCAATCCTTGATCTGGTCCCTTCCTTGCTATCATTAAGTATAAAGAAGAATGTTCATGACAAATGACTACACACAATGAAACTTGCATCCTATTCGGTAAGCAAGGCCATGCTGGGCCAGTATCCAAATTGGTACCATATCTCATTCATTAGTTGAAATCTACATGCTCACCAGGTAGTGCTCTCTCTTTCTCTCTTTCTCTCTTTGTCTCTCTCTCTCTGTCTGCACTCTCATCTCTGTCTCCCTCCATGCCTGTCTTTCTGCTCTATCTCTTGCTCTCTTGTGTCTCTGCCTGTCTCTCAATCTCTATCTCTCTCCTCTCATCTCTCCACCTATATCTCTCTCTGAGTCTCTGTGTGTGTCTTCCTTTCATATCTCTGTGTCTATTTTTCTCTTTTTTCTCTTATCTGTATCTCTCTTCCTTTCTGTGTGTTTCTGTCTCTGTGTCTCTATGTCTCTCACTCTCTTTCTCACACACACATACACATTAAGAGAACATTTCACTGTATATTTCGACATATGCATCTCATCTGGGTAATGGTGCCTTTTGCAAGCAGATGGGAGAAAGAGGCTTTAAAGAGGGATTCCTATTGTTCCACCAAACATCTTAAAAACTGATCGAAGCCTCTGAGGAGAAAGAAACAAAGCTAGCTCTCTGAGGCTTTCTGTTTACTCCTTCAGAAAATCACTGGCATCCCAGGCAATACTTAGAAAAGTATTAAAATTTGAGCAACCTGATTTACTTGTTTATATGCATCCCCGTAGAATTTCCCACCACGTCCACAGAAGCTTCAAAGGCTCCACAGTGAGACTCGTCAGGCTGTGGGATGCTGAAGAGAAAGACTCTGCTCCAGTGTTTGGAGACCTGGCCCTGGCGAGTGGGCTCTCAGGCATCTGGTTCTCCCAGCCTGACACGGTGCCTGCGATTTCAGACTGTTTAATTAATTCTGATAATACCACATCGCAGGTGCTGCAGGAAGTATGTTAATTTAAGATCACATCTTACCAATTCCCACAGGTTTCATTCCAACCTAATAAATGAAATAATCTCCACTGTGAGCGCCTTGCTTACCTAATTAGGCATAGGGCGACAAAGCAGCCACATTCGGGATACATCAGCACCTTTGGTCACCTTCAAAAGCATAATCATGACCTGCCCGTGGGCTCCTTCCCCAGGCTTCAATGTGCACAGATCAAAGCCAAATCAATGAAGGGCCACATCACCCTTTTGCTGTTGGCAATCCTGCTTTTCTTTGCTCACTCAGTTTCTTGTCTTGGCTTGCTACATGTTTCTACAGTACTTAGAACCCATGAAAATCTTACCATTTTGAAACTAAACTGTGGTTCTAAGTTCATGTCAATTCATTTGATAATTACCATAATATTCAAGTTATTTTTAACCAAAAGGGTTATCTCTGTAACCTCTAGGAAGAGGTGTCCCACACTTTTGAGGAATTAAAGTACCTGATTCTGTTTGAATCAGGTGTGACACATGCCTCCCCTCCCACCTACCCACCTTCAGAAACTGACTCCTTGTTGCAGGGTGAGGGGACAAAGCTGCCTGACTGCCACCCCCCCCTCCTGCCCTGACACACACTTTCTTCATATTGATCCTCAAATGTCAGCCTTTCAGCAAGGCCTTTCCTGAGCATCCAAGAGACAGCACCACCCCATCAGACTTCTGCATGTGGACCTCACTACATGAGACCAAATCTGGTGGCTGCAACTAGGTGCTGGTGGTTCGTGCCTGTAATCCTAGCTACTCACAAGGCTGAGACCTGAGGATCAAGGTTCAAAGGCAGTTCCGGCTGAAAAGTTTGTAAGACTCTCCTCTCCAATTAATCAGCATAAGGCTGAAAGTGGAGGAGTAGCTCAAGTGTTAGAGTACCAGCCTGGAGCAAAAAAAAAAAAAAAAAAGCCAAGCGTCTGAGGCCTTACACACACACACACACACACACACACACACACAAATGGCAACTGTGATTGCTCTAAGAAGAAGCATGTGGCCTGAAGTTGCTTTTGGGGTTTACCTGGGCAGATTTAAAGTCCTTATCTGGGCCCTGCTCCCTGGGATCCTGCTCTAGAGTGGGCACCAGGCAGCAAATGCCAAACCTCCTCCAGGCCAGAGTGGAGATGACTCAAACCAGTCATTTCACAGGGAACAGTTTGTGATCTAACAGGTCTGGTCATCTGCACACGCCACTGGATTGAGGTAAACATGGTTTAACACTTCAACTTTGTCAAGTGTCCAGTGCCACCCAGAAGGAAGAATCTATCATATTCCCAGTTCCTAATCTGCCTTTCCAATGGCTGAGGGGCGGTAGTGACATCTAGCCAATGGGTTATTCTCTCTTTGTCCCAATGTTAAAACTCCCTAGACTGTATAAACAGAGACAAATTTAAAAATATGACTCCCTAGCCCTCAGAGAGTTCAAGAGGGTGATACACAGAGAAAATACTTTCTGGGTAACTTCAGGTTTTTCAAGAGTCACTTTCTGCCAACTGCTAAGTCCCCTGTCTCTCCTCATCAGCCAAACTCTAATGTCCCTGACCTTCCCCAGCACAGCCAAAGTGAGGACTGGCAGCAAAAGTCAGCTCTGCCTGAAGCACATTGGCTCTCCTACTGCAGAGGGATTTTAGAGTGCCCCCCCAAAAGCAGCCCTCTTCACGTGGGTCTGACCTGGGCCTCAGAGTAGCAACTTTCCATACTTCCCACAACCATCACCCAGGACTGATCCAACCTCAACTTTGGACTCAGTTGGCTTCTCCCATTTCCTATCTTCTGATATGACTTTGAACAAAAGTTGAACCAATCTCCAAACCTCAGAGGGGAAACCCAGAAAACACTGCCAGGTTTTTCTAACCCTTGCTTGAAGTAATCAAACCCCCAGCGTACGCCCCAACTCAGCCAATGCTGGTTCAGCCGCCAGCCCTAGCTAGCCTTACTAAAAAATTCATAAACCACAGAACAGCTGGGCCACAGTCTGCTTTCAGAGCAAAGCATCCACTATCAGGTTTTCATCTGGCACTACTGAGGAACTGAGTATTTATTCCTGACAGAGACTTGAAAGAGGAAATCTTACTGGCTGTCTACTCAGAGTCACACGAGGACAGGTTTGATGGGGATCCCATACATATTCCAATGAGATAAAAGATATTATTCATTCCTAAAATGTCTTCAGAGACCCCATTAATGGAGAAATTCCAAGTGACAGCTATAACCAAAAAAGTCCCCTAATATCGACATATAGTCGCATTAGGATGGATCAGGAGAAGGAACGCTAAATAATAGACCCTCCCTAAAATTGGGTTTCTTACGTTTTCATCATAAAAGATAAGAATTGGCTGGGGAAGTGAGGGAAGGAGAAAGGGATCATCTAGAAAAACATATGGGACCACTTAAAACACTCCTTTTCCCTACCAGAAGAGATTTCATGAGGAAGTTGCCATATTTAGATAATTTCTATGGAGACATGTCCCCTCAAGAGTTTCCTCAACCATGACAGACTTGGTAAATGATACCTTGTTATTATGCCATCAATATTCTATGCATGGGTAATCTGTAGTTTAAACAGGCATTTTAAAAGGCATTCTATCCTTTCTCCAAAGATTATGGCCTAAGGAAAATGATGGAGATGCCAAATTTCTGAGATTTTGTCTCCAATCCAATAGGGAACCCAAATCAAGATACTCAGATTCAGGGAAAACAAACATTTTACTATTCACACATGCACATTTGTCATGAAAGGTAATTTTGTTGCACTCCAATCACAGCTCTCTGTGAACTGGCATTCTACACACTAGTTGTATAATAATAATTACTGCTCATGATAGTGATCTTGAAGCGCTTCATAGCTGTAACAACACAATGTTCTGAGTTCCTGATTATGTTCTATCTTTGAAAACATTATCAAATTAAATTATCTAGTTCATAATATACAAATTGACCCTGAATTAGTTATCTTTAATTCTATTTTCCTTGTATATTAAATAATGTGGCCAACTCAGAAAATACTGAATTGATAGATAGAAATACAGAGGGAGAAAGGGAGAGATGGAGAGCAGGAAGAGAGGAGGAAGTTTATCACAGGCTAGAAAGATTGTACACTGCCTCACTTATATAAGCCAGCTCAGGGAGAAACTGGTTAATTCTTGGATTAGAAGTTCTGTTCCTCGTTTTTATAGTTCTGCTAACCCAGATAAAGTCATTGCTTATTTTCATAGTCTATAAGTCATCCCTAAGAGAAATAACAGGAGAAGAGACCAGAGCATAAGCTTTAAATTAAACCAAAACTAGTGTGTGTCATCAACAATGTTTTGCATTTGTACCAGACCTTCATGCTTCAAAACACCTTCACAAACACAGTCTGGAATTCTTGAACAGCCTGACGGCAGAAACCAAGGAAATTAACACTTTGGCAGTTTGAGATGGGATCATAATTAGACCTGGAAATCTTTCCATCCCAGTGGACTTCTCACCCTGAGCAACTGCTTGCATTAATACTAGCTGAGACATCTCATAACCCTAGAAGCCCACAAAACTGGTTGCTTCTCCAAAGCATTGTTCTTGCTGTCCCCTTTTGGTCTTCTTTGCCCTTGCCAAATTCTCTCTTGAAGTGAACCCAGTACTTCAATCCAGTCACTTCTTCCTCCTGCACATTCTTACAATGTAGCTCACATGGCATCTGTCACATCTTTCACACAGACCTGTCTTGAGTGTTACATTTTGAGTTGCTATTTCATTTCACTGTGAGTAGTCTCACAATGAACCAGAACAGGGAGGGTGTATATTGGTTTATTATTTCCCACACACAATACTCTCATCTTTTTTTATGGTATTAGGGTTTGAACTAGGGGACTTGCTCTTGCTAGACAACTTCTCTACCACTTGGATCATTCCATGAGTACTTTGTGTATTAGTTACTTTTTTGAGATAGGGTTTTACTTTATGCCCTTGTCAGCCGGGATCACAAGCCTCCTATTTGTGCTTATATAGCTGGAATAGCAGGCATATGTCATGACACTGAACAAAAGGTTCATGAGATGAAGTCTCACAAACTGCCCAGCTAACCTTGAAACACAGCCTCCAGCTCTTCACCTCTCAAGTATCTAGGGTTACATACTTGAGTCATCATGCCTGGTCTGACATAATAATTCCATCTTGACCAGAATCAGGCCATCTTGTTGTGGCCATTGTGCTACTGAGACCCACTCCTCAATCCATATGTTCTAGCAATAGCCCAAACTCTCTTCCTGAGCCAAGAACAGACACACGATCCTACCAATCTATGATATTCAATTCTAAGTTTTTTTTATTGTAGTACCAATAGGGATAATAATTTAAGTCTTGAGCTTAGAGCCCTGGTCTCCATCTAGAATAGAAAAACAAACACAAGATGAGCAACTCTAGGTCTTTACCAGAATATTTGAGCCCCTGGTCCAGTCAGAAGAAACTTTGGACTATTTGGGGGAATTGAATCATGTGTTTCCTTTGTTGCCTAAGTCAATTAGAATTGGGTTTCTTTAGAAGAAAAATCTTTGGAGGATAATCTAAAGAAGGGAAAAACTATGGAACAATCTTAGAGCTAAATATACATAGCAATCTCATTTTCACAGATCAATAAAAGTAAGGAAATTACTAAGAAGCTTTTGTCCAGACTTTACAGAAGATTAAGAAATGTTCCACTGTCCACACAAAAGTAAAAGATTAATAATTATATAAAATTATGTTAATATGCTAGTCATGAAAATCATTATTACTGTTCATCAATTCTTAGATGTACATTATTCTCACATTTTTACAATCGCTGAAATCAGAATGTGTCATATAATCAATGGGTTCTTATAATCTCTGGGCTTGAAGATGAATTCTTCCAGAGAGGATTTGCAATGGTTTCTGCCAATCAGGGTAACCTGAGACCACTTGAAAATAATTTCTCTGAAGGTTATTACACACACACACACATGGACACACACACATGTGCCAAGAGTACAGATCTGTACCAGTTTGTGGCTCAAATTTTCAGAGATACTTGTACTCATTTTCCTTCCTCTGTAGAGACCCAAAGGAGACATTCATGTTTTATTTCTGTCCCTTCTGTCTCAGATTTGTCCTTTAACCCAGTATGAAACTCATTTGGGCTTCTGCATTTGTGTAGGGCCTCCTATTAGACTTGTCATCTTAGATATGTTTCCATCATACAATTATTTTTGCCACAGATGGACTCTTGACTTCAGTGAAACATAATATCATTATTCCTATTAGAACTTCTCTGGGTAACTGCTCTGGTTATGAGGTTGAAGTTAAAGAGGATGGCTCACAATCCTCCAGTGGTTCATTGAGAGCCACAGACTGGACTGGCAAACAGTGTTATAAATATCTTCCTAAACCACTGTGATTCTAGAATAAGACTGAGAACAGTAAAGAGTTCAATAAGTGCTTAGTTTCTAATTAACTAAATGAATGACTGATTGGAACCTGATAAGCTAAAAGATACGACAAGGAAAATGTGCCAGAGAAGCACTCAACCTTCCAAACCTATGCTCAAGATGAGGTTTCCGTTGAGAGGCGCTCTCCTTTCAGGAAAGCTCAATTAAATATCCTTGCATATTCTGCTTTTCCGCAGGAACACAAGTACCTATGTCCAGATGCACTAAATGTTATCATTAAAAATAATTTTATCCTCTTTTATGTGAACCATACAGATCCTTGGGTAGTCTTCCAGCTGCCCACCTCATATCCGTGGGTCAAATACCAAATGAGTATTTCTTTTCATTCATTTGGGCTTCCAGAAACACCACAAAATTACTCTGCAGTATTATAGGAAATGATTCCAGAGAAGGCTGAACAAGATACAACCTTTCACCCTCTAACTCTATTATGACTGGGGTGAAACCTTTGTTAAATCCAGATTTATTACCTTCTCTGTTCACATTGCCTAGTAGTTCTGCAAGCACAGAGCCTACATTTGATGCCAGAGAGAAAACATTTGTTCAGTGAATTCTCTCGCTCTTTATCTCCTTTCTCTTGAGGATTGCTAGAAAATAGAGCATTGACTCCCGCTCTCTTTCTTTCTGTCCTCCCCCACCCCCCGAGCCTCTTGCTGTATAACAAGATTGTTAAAGACAAATTGCTGGCCATCCTTCCTACACACATACCTCATTAAATTGGTTGCACAATTTTCTTTCATTCTTTCTCCAGGGTTGCTGTAGGAATATAACCATTTATAATAATTGCCAGTGTCGAGTGTAACTGTTAGGCTCAGGTGAGAATGTGTACACACTCTTTGTTTTGCAAAAAGGCTTTCTTTTAGGTACAGTTTTGTTCTGTTTTCTTAGATTAATGATTGGCATATTAGGAGGCCCCAGGTTACCTAGGGATTTATGTTAGTTTTTCATGAATTTTATTGATATGCTGGGAATTTCCTGAGACACTTCTGGATGGGCCTAACTTCCAAGTGATTGGTCATTATCAGCCTCCTCTTCAGAACTGTTGAGAAGCGAATACAAATGGACAAGGGTAAGCCTCCCTTGCCATCTCAGCTCACCCAATTAAAATCCTAGGTTTCCAAAATACTAATAAGAATATATGGTCAGGGCACCTGCACACAAGTTGGGAAGCCTAGAGTAAGACTTAGTTCACCAGCTCTTTCACATTACAGTCTTTGAGCCACAGTTTCCCCATTATGACATGGAAATTAAAATGCCCTACCATCTAACTAACAGAGATTATAAAACCATTCTCAATGATATTTCGTGTGAAAGCGCTTTGGCATATACCAGGCAGCAAACACACGAATGGTGTTATTATCGACATATTAACAGGCTGTCATGTAGTTTGGCAAACAGCCTTTCTATGCAACTTGAGGGGGTTCACTCAGAAATCAGATAAGCAAGGAGAATGGGGATGGAAGGAATTTGGGTAACTCACTGGAAGTCTTGGAGCTCTAGAACCCAATTCTGAATATCATGTACCCTAATATTAGTACCTACTTAGGAGCTCAGCAGCCACTACACACCACACATCAGATCATCAACTAAGCAATTTGCCAGGAAGTTCATGGAACTGAGAAAAAACTAGCTAACTGCAGTCTATGAGAAGGAACAATCATTAAACTCAAACAAGATAAATGTAGTGTAATTCTAACAAACACCACACTAAGAAAACAAGATGAAAGCAAATTTTCCCAGTTCTCATCCCAGTGACTAGGGCCCTTATTCATCCCTAGCCTTGCAGAGTGACTAGCAAGTTCTTTGAACATCCATATTGTACTCAATCTATAGCTTGTACTCAGTGGATAGCCCTGGTAGAACCTGTCTTGTACCCAGTCTATGTCCCTTATTCATCCCTAGCACTGCACAGTGACTAGCACTGAAGCTCCATTCTAGGCCTGAGGTGGTGCTGCTATGTTTGGTAGCAATTTGGGAGCCAGGTTTGACTAGTTTTATGAGATTGAAGTCAATCTTGATGTCCTGGAGTCTAAGACATCCACAAACTAAAACAAAAAACAATCATGATCTCCAATCCCATCACCCCTACCCTCTGCATGATTATTATTATTATAGTCCTACAAGGAGCCTAACCTAATCAAGGCCAAGTTCACCACATTCTTTGACTATCCATATTGTACTCAATCTATAGCTTGTACTCTATCTATAGTGCTGTGTAGAACCTGCCTTGTACCCAGTCTACTTCATCAAGAGGAGATGGCCCTGTCTTGACGCCATCTTAGTGTGGGCTGAATCACACATATTCTGTAGGCAGCTGTACTGTTGTGGAAAGCTAGAGTTCTGAAAGCCAGAAATCCCAGACTTACATCTCAAACCCTACCATTTAAATGTGGATGAGATTCTCTAATCTTTACTTTGTTCAGTTAAAGTAGTAGATAATGGAATACATAAATGAAACCTATATTTCAATTTTTTGCTTAAATAAAAGCTAGAAGAGAAATTAAAATATACATTAATTATAGATAGTCATATGTATCTAGGATCCTAAAAGGGTTTGAATTTTTTAATAAGTAACTTCTTAGATGTGGCAACAGTTCTTCCTCTAAAGCCCCACTGTCGATAGATAC
This sequence comes from Dipodomys ordii, assembly GCF_000151885.1. Taxonomy (NCBI): domain Eukaryota; kingdom Metazoa; phylum Chordata; class Mammalia; order Rodentia; family Heteromyidae; genus Dipodomys; species Dipodomys ordii. The sequence goes on along the minus strand of NW_012267279.1, from coordinate 5,391,496 downwards.
GGCCCAGCAATCCTTGACACTTCAATGGTCTATTTTCATAGCAACTTCCTCATGGTCTCCCTGGCCTGGGATTGGTGAGGCCCAAAGCCAAGAGAGGCAGCCAAGGTAGTGAGTTGTGAGCTGCAAATCAACCAGAGTAACAGATGGAGGCAAGTTGTGGTGAAAGCTAAAGTCAGCCAAGAAAGTAGGCAGAAAAAGAATGCCAAGTTACAAGGCTGTGTGAGGAGCTAATCCAAAACATCAGAGCATAGAAAGTGGCCAAAACGAGGGGTGAGAGAGAAGACAGAGGTGAGTGCCTAGGGAGTGAAGCTGAATGCTGGGTACCAGTTTCAAAGGTTATGGTGGAGATCAGCTCACAGCAGCTTCAGCCCGATGCTTCTGAAGAGACCTTGTCTCTTTTGAATGGAGTAGTCAGCAATCCACTCTACATGTCACCAACTTCTCTGTTCTACAATCTGCCCTAAGTTCAACGCACCTTCCTAAGGTCTGCTTTGTTCACCTTCTCTGTATGCTGAAGCTTCCAGAACTATTCTCTGGCCTCTTCCACAAATTCCTTCTCATTTCGAGGTGTTCAGAATTCCCATACCTGTCCCCAAATGACCTATCAGCCTTACTCCATCCTGCCAGTCCCATGTCTTCTTTCCAGAGCATTTGCTCCTCAAATCTTCTGATCTCTTCCTATTTCCCTCTACTTTTACACCATACACCCTACATAGAAAATAATTTGTCTCCACTTTATCCCTCCAGATTTTAACTGTTCTCTAGCAGAGATAAACCAGGGTTAATATGATAGGAACAGATTTCAGTCAGGACTATTTCAGAAGGGGGAAAGATACCTCTTTAGGAAACTGGACTCAATGCAGAATACTGCATGGACAAGTAGGAACGTAGAGGCATAGAGCACGATAAAGGCTGTTGGATTAAAAAAAATTATGACAAAGAAACATAGGTCCCATGGTTTCCCTTATTTGCAAAAACTAGTATATGTCTGAGTCAAGCAGAAAAGGTCAAATAAATTGATGTTAGGGAAATGAACCCTAAGATATGTATTCAAATGTGTTTTTTTTCCTTTCATGGGATTGTTTCTAACACATTTATAAGATTATTTCTTTGTTGCTTTGTATGTCCCTCCCCCATGGTATAACCCCCGCTTTCACTGTATTTGATGTTGGTATAATTTGTGGAGGGAAAGGAAAAAAAACTATTCGTTTAAATAGGGATACAGGTGGACCCATTGCAACAATGAGATGTACAAGTCATTATGTCAAAAACAAACTTTACAACTTTGGTGGGGGGGGGGGGGATTG
>NW_012267279.1:5363310-5390139 GCF_000151885.1 Dipodomys ordii | reverse complement strand
AACAATGAGATGTACAAGTCATTATGTCAAAAACAAACTTTACAACTTTGGTGGGGGGGGGAGGATTGTGGGGGGCGGTTGGGGGAGGATGGGAAGGGATGGGAAGGGGAAACAAAGGAGGAGGCTATAATGCTTGATAAGAAATGTACTCATTATCTTGCCCATGTAATTGTAACCCCTCTGTACAGTATTTTCACAATAAAACAAATTATGAAAGGGAAGCATCAGGTATAAGAAAGGGTTGTGGCTAGATTCACCTGACAGGATGCTTGCCAAAGATAGACCATTGTGATTGTCTCTCACATGGGAGGAACCTAACCTGATATGGGATGTGGGAGTTCTGGCTGAACCAATTTGGCAAGGTTCTTGCTAAAATTGGATTTCATATGGCAGTGCACAGACATGCCTAGAAAACGCTTAGGTCAAGCAAAGAATCTCTGTCAAGATCCAGCGCAACACCCACCCACTTCATGAAGCATTCCGGGATTGCTGCCCCCACAATTTCCCCCCTAAATCCCTGTGGAAGGCTCAGCCCTCTATTATCAGTTGGGGATAAATGTCTCTTGGAAGATGGTATGACACTGCTATCTTTTATCATTTCAATTATTTAATTTTCTTTCCATTTTTTATCATATTCATGAATAGAATCTTGTCACATTACTTATTATATCTCACAAGTGCCCAAGAATAATGCTTCAATTATAACAACCCTTAATAAATATCTATTAATTGTTCTGTTGAAATTGCAGGCTTTATAACTCTTTCAGATCATCCCTCAGAAAAATCATTCTATGGCAGGACGTAATAATAGTACTCCAGGAATGCTCTGGAGTAGATAGCCAGGATTCAAACTCTCAGCGTGCCACTAACCACCTGTGTGAGCTCGGAAAATCATCAAACCTTTACATACCTAAAAAGGTAACTAACCCATATACAGCTCCCAGATTCTTAGCTACATGTAGTAAACGCTAAGGATGTAGTTACTGGTGAAAGGAAGTTTTTTGTTTTTTAAAAAAGACATTTGAAGTTGGAAAGTTTCACATCTTTTTTTAAAATTATTTTATTGTAAAAATACTGTGCAGAGGGGTTACAGTTACATGAGCAAGGTAATGAGTACATTTCCTATCAAGCATTGTTGACTCCTCCTTTGTTTTCCCCCTACCATCCCTTCCCTCCCACCTCCACAACTACACTCCTCCCACCCCCACCCCCACCCACGCCTAAATTGTAAAGTTCGTTTTTGTAACAATGAGATGTACAAGTTTCACATCTTCTATTTGGACTAGTATTAGGAGTGGAAAGAACCTACAAAACTGTGAATAGTTAAGTAAGTTCTGTCTCTTTGAGGACCTAAATTAATTCAATGTTGCTCCTGATTGATTTGTGTAATTTCTTGAGGGTTATTAAACACATTTTTGTTAACTTTCTAGGGTTCTGATTGAAGTCTTGTAGCCTTGGAATCCATCAAAGACTTGAAGTTCAACAAAAGAACAGGAATAGAGGAGAGGAAGGTGGAGAGAGGGAGGGAGGGAGGGAAAGGGAGGGAGGAGGAGAAGGCAAATATGTCCTCTTTCAATTGTTCTCATGCCTCAAAATGGGATTTGCTTATTTTTAATACAAAAATGTTGCCTTAGACCAATTCAAAATCGATTTATTAAAATTGACAGATTATCCAATCCTTTACCGCAAAAGGATGCACCCACACGTTCTGCAACTTCTCTCCAGAAACCTGGGGTTGCAAACGCCTTCCTAGAATGCTATCAATTTAAATGATTGAAAAAAACAACACATAATAAGTGACAGATTTTTCAAATCAGATAAAGATGGGAACCAGATTATCTGTCTGGGGGTGATAGATTGCAGCAATAATAAATTCACTTGAAGACACTGGATCAATTTTTAATCAAGCCAAGAATTATTATTGCAGAAAGATAAAATGACCCATGAGAAGATGCCTTAATTTTCCACCAATCAAATTATAGCCTTTCTAAATAAGATGTAATGAGATCCATGGAATATCCAGGTTACACATCCCACCTAATTACCCCTGTTCCCTGTCATGGAGTGATATACTAGTGGTAAACTGACCTCTGAATTTGCCCAGATGAAAAGGTAATTAGTTTTTCCACCAGGCTGTGGTGAAAATAACAGCAGTGACACATGTCATCTCCTTCCACCAAGTCACAGTCTCTGAGGTGTTTGTTCTTAAAATATACAGGATATGACCTACTGGGTAATAAACTACACAGTCATTAAGTGAAGCTTGTGTCTGACAGAAAAACAGCCACCATCTCTAAGTTGAGAAAAAAAGGCCTGGAGGTAAAGCAAATCAGCCTGCACTTGACATTCAACTTTATCAGCAGGGAAAGACACCCCTCCCCAACCTCCCCTAGGAACCACCAATCAGGAAATGGAGCTTGTAATTACTGACCATTGTGAAGACCCCATAGAGAGGCCAGGTCCATATGTTCCATCTACCCCACCTGTTCCCATCTATCCTTTCAAAGTAAAACTGCTCTCCTTGGGATCTCTCCCAAACTCGTCGTCCTTTCTTCCTCCAAATACCACTGGTCAGAAAAAACATCATTGTAGATCTTAAGTATTCCCCTCAACAAATACCCTTGGGACCCCTCAACATCCATGCATTCATTCAACACACAGTTGTCAGCAGACACATCTTCTTTCACTACTCCATTTTTTGGGAGGGACAGCAAACAATTATTATAAATCAGGTAATATTTTTTAAGTTAAATAACCAGAGAAAGTTCCATAGGGCTGTTGTATCTTCCATTGATAGTTCAGACATGAGCAGATACAAAGTCATAAAGGCAAGTCCTCTAAGAACTATATCTTCTCTCCAACTCGAAACAGATACACTCTCCTGCCAGGCTCAGATTTTCATCCAACCAACCTATTCTTTATCCCTGTCAGGGAACATATACTGAGCTCCTTTAATATGGGGATTTCTTATCATACCAACCATTAGTTCAGTTTATCCCATATCTCAGCCCATTGTTAATCTCCAATTGATCAGAAGTTGATCAGAAGTTTGGTGACTGACTCAGTGTTGTGATTGGCTCCACTGTTAATAGTTGATCAGTTGTTGATTTAAAATGAAATCCCTAATTTATTCCTGCCATTAAATCCTTGAAAGAACTGCCTATATTTCACCAAGAGTGTACAAACTGCAGAGATCTTGGGTTTCCAAACACAGTACAAGGCTACCCCTGGGCACCCCATCTGATGGCTCTCAAAAAAGATGCAGCATCTTTGAAGCTAATGAACAGTAAACCCTATGAGATTTGCTACGCAGAACTCAATGAATGCATTTATTGTGAGATTTCTTTGTTCCCCAAATAATGACATTTGCTCAAGTTGTCCCTTTTGGATAACTACATATATATGTAGCACATTTTTGGTAATGTGTAATCACCAACTTTAGGGCAGCATCACAATAAGGGAAAATAATGAATACTCTAAAGTTACTCTTCAGTCATCTCCAGATATTATTTCATTACAGATCTCCACACTGACAATTTCAAATTTTACTTAATAATAATAACAAATAAATTGAACACCAGTGGTTCATACCTATTATCCTATCATGTAAGGAGGCTAAGACTCATATGGTTCATACCTAGTCTGGGCAGAAACTTCCATCACCAAATAAACCATCAAAAAGCTGGGCTGGAGGTATATCTCAAATGGTAGAATACCAGCCATGAATAATGAGTCCAGCAAACACTAGCCCTTGAGTTCAAGCCATGAAAAAAAAATAACAACTATCATATGTTAGTGGTCTTACTGTTTTAGTTATTTAGTGTATTATATATAATAAATATATAACATATACTATGTATTATATATTGTGTATATTATATATATTATACATATTAGTATATAATATATAACATATATTATATTATATATATTAGGCTAAAGGTCTGTATCTCCCCTAAATTTATATGTTGAAGTCTTATCCTCAATATGAAAGTATTGGGAGGTTGTATCTTTGGGGGTTTGTGGGTTTTTTTTGAGGAGGTTGGTCTTTTTTGGTACTGAGGTTTAAATATAGGGCCTTGTACTTACTAGGATACATAGTAAGCTACCTACCCTATCACTTAAGCTATGCCTCCAGCCCTTTTAACTTTCATTATTTTTCAAACAGGGTCTCATTTTTTGCCCAGGGTAGCCTGACTACAATACTCCTATTTATGATTCCCACACAGCTATAATATCAAGCCTCTGCCATCACATCCAGCTTTTTCTTGGTTGAGGTATGGTCTCATGTACTTTTTGTTTCAAGCTATAGTTGTTCCAATTTCAACCTCCTGAGTTATGATTACATATGTGAGCCATTTTCCCACACTCAGGACATTCAATCTTTGGGAGGTAATTATGTTTATGAGGTCATGAAGATGGAAACCCCACAAAGGGATTAGCACCTTTAAGAGAAAAGTAAGGGACATCTCTCCCTGGCGTTTGAGGATGTAACAAGGATGTGACCATCTGTAAGCTAGAAGAATACCCCCTGCACCAAATCTGTCAGCAACTGGATCTTGGCCTCTAAGCCTCCAGAACTCTAAGAAATAAATACAACATTTTGTTACAGCAGTCCAAGCTGACTAAGGTACTGTATAATACAATGGTCATTATACTGCACTTAATATATGGTATATGATATACATAACAATATTAGATGCAAAGCCAGGTGCTGGTGGTTCTCGCCTGTAACACTGGCTACTCAGGAGGCTGAGATTTAAGGTTCACAGTTTAAAGCCAACCTGGGCGGGAAAGGCCATGAGTCTCTTATCTCCAATAACTACCAAAAAAAAAAAAAAAAACTTGGAACTGGAGGTGTAGTTCAAGTGATAGAGGGCTAGCCTTGAGCATGAAAAGCTCAGGTAGAGTACACATGCCCTGAGTTCAAGCCCCAGTACTGGCACAAAAAAAAAAGATTGATGATAGAAAGACAGACAGACAGACAGACCAACAGACATAGATAAAATCAGCTAATGCATTTTGGGGATACCCTATTAATAGTAAGTATTATATTCATTGTCTTAACAGAAAAAGATCTCACTCCTTTCTTCTAATACTACAGATAGAAAAATCAAGGCTAGAAGAGGATAGGTTGTTTGCATAAGGTCCCACAAGTGACTATAACTCAGGAAATCTGTGTTTTTTTCCTTAGGCAATCTGTCTTTACAATTAGCCATTAAGACACAAAGTGAGCTTTCTAGAAAATTGGTCATTTTCAGTTAGTCTTTAGGATCATAGTTCCTGGGTAAACTGCTATGATATCTCACTAGTAATTTTTCCCACTCTATGATATCTTTGCCTTTGGATGTTACAGTATCCCCCAGTTCTTCTATCTCAGAAATAACTGGCCCAACCACAAAAAAAGAATTATCCACCATTTAATGAATTCTAGCAATTCACCATTTTGCTTCTCCTTCTTTGCTAATTTATTGATAACAATTATAATGAAATTGGCATGCTGTATAAATTCTGACATTTTCTTCCTTACCTTAAAATATCATCCCTGGTGATCTTATAAGGCAATACATTAAGATTTACAGTTTATTACCAGTAACAAAGCTATAGCCAATTGACCATAAAAGCCAACTATTTTTAAGTAATTCAAAATGTCCATTGTAGTGAATGGAATATTTGCTTGACTATATCACCAGAATATTAATATTTTCAAATGTCCCTTTATATTTTTGCACTTGGTCAAACCAATACCAATCTGCACATTATTTAAGTGTATTCTTGCCCTTTTATAGTGCATTCTTTTTTTTTTTTTTTTGGTCGTGGGGCTTGGGCGCTGTCCCTGCACTCTTCAGCTTAAGGCAAGCACTCTACCACTTGAGCTACAGTGCCACTTCTGGTTTTCTAGTGGTTTATTGGAGATAAGAGTACATCATTCCAACCCACTGATTGTCATAGTAAAAGAACATATATATATAAAGAGAGATAGTACTGTTGCAGGTTGATATGACCCAAAAGACCTGAGGTTGACCAGTGGGTCATAAGACTTGAATTCAAGGGGCTTTGGGCACTGTCTCTGAGCTTTTTTGCTCAAGTCCAACACTCTACCACTTTGAGCCATTGCAGCTCCACTGCCATTTTTCTGGTGATCAACTGGAGATAAGAGTCTCACACCTTCCTGCCCAAGCTGGTTTTGAACAGCAATCCCCAGATCTCAGCCTCCTAAGTAGCTAGGATTATAGGTATGAGCCACCAGCACCCAGCTCAGTACATTTTCTACACATCATTTTTATTACATGCTTTCTAGTGTTGAATAGTATGAAAAACACCCATTCCTCAATTAACCAAATGTCCCAATTTTCCTGAAACTGTCCTGGTTTTGCACCAAAAATTCTGTATCTCAGGAAACACCTCAATTCCAGGCTCCTCCTAAACTTCTCTCCAGCAGCCTTTCCTCATGGCTAATCTATTTCTATAAAAATCTACTCTTAAAAACATATTGAAAGCATCACTGGTACCTATTGTAATATATATGTATATGATTATATATATATATATATATATATATATATGATTCACAATATATACGGCTCCCAGGAAATTGTTTGCAACAAGGATAACATGATGAGATGTTCTAGACCAGACTGTGGGCACTGAATTCCTTTCACTTGAAAACTAACATAAGATTACAACAATGAAAAGGCTATAACTTTACTCAGATACATACTAAGAAAAGCCCAGTTAATGGGCTTTCTTGAGTATGTAGTAATTCACTATTCCTTCTACAAGAAAGAAGAAGTATTAAGATATCTATGTTTGAGGTGAGAAATGATATTAAATTTAATTTTGAATACAGTGAATTCAGGATGCTTTTGGAAGAGTCTAGCAGATATATCCAGTAACAGATCCAGCTATAAAGACCCTGGGTATGAGATGGAAGGTCAGCCTGGGAAGACTGGTTTAAGGGTCATTAATGAATGTAAAGTTGAAATGGATGAGAAGCAAAAAGAGGAAAAAGAAGACCTAGGGAGTGAGGATAAGAAAAAAAGGCAAATGAGTATTTTGCCTATATTTTGAATCATATTTTTCAACTACCTGATCTGATTTCATGAAACTGACTTCCTGTGAATTCACTTTGCTGCATTTGAACTGGCTGTGATTCTTCCATTAGATGGACTCTTAAAAATCATTCTTGGGCATCCAGTTTTCCTGACCTTTTCAGGGTATCTTGCCTGAAAACACACTCTAAGGTTTTTCCTGGGAACCCTCAGGTAGTTAGAGCTCGTAGTTGAGGAATATTTACTTTACTTACTTGCTTAATTTGTCCCTTCCTTCCATTCTTTCTTTCTTTCTCCTTCCCTCCCCTCCTTCTGTCCAACCAAATTTATCACATCAGCCATTGCTTCAAGCATTAGAGGCAATGAGCCAGGAAATACCCTATTACTTTACACAAATCCTCAAACACTGCATTTAAAGACATGTTGGTTTTCATCATCTTTTTTTAAATTTCACTTTTTGAAGAACATAGTTGTATGGCTGTTTAACTGAATCTCTTTAACTGAATCTTCTAAAGAGAAGCAGAAGAGTACCTACCATATGGTTCCCGAAGGTGTAGATTTTTTTCCCTTAAGGTATTAAATACAAAACATGAAATGTGTCACTAAAGGAAGACAATAGAATTTACAGCAAGCTCAAATCCCAGCCCTCGCCTACTGTTATCCATCATCATTCAGCCTTCCATGGCAAACCTTGATCATCCTATATAACATCCATGTTCCCCATCCAGTGGTTTGAAACATGCCATCTAGTGACCACAACTGTTCCACAGGCTACCTTGTCAAGGTCGTTGGTATACTTTCTGAAATGCCCGGAGTTGTTAAAAACAAGTTCACTGAAATAATATGAAGTCATACATTTGGCTCTTTTGGAGAAAGCTAGGTCACTCAAATAATTTTTAGTAAAACATTCTTGTTACTTCTAAGAAGACAAGAAGAAATTGTTCTTAATTGAATATTTAATGTTTATTATAGTTAGAATATTAGTTTTAGGTCAAATTTATGATGCACTAGATTTGTAGTTTTATGTTACATAGACTTTCTAGTTCATTGAGATTTCGTATATAATAAATGTGTACAGTATATTCAAGCCCATTTATATGACAGAGCATAATTTTGTTCTTTAAAATTATTACAGAGGTTTATAGCTCCTGCATCTTGGCTTTTATGACATATTTTTGTCACTTCTATGGTTTATTTAATGATAAGTTCTTGGTCAGGATGGCAATGCCCAATTATGACATGGTTCTTATGAGAAAATGTGACTGTTTTATGATCGTTTCCAGGAATGGATCATGGTCAAAAGCAGAGAGTACTTGTATTTGTAAGGAATAACCCTTAAGTGAGAGTATGTGAGGTGTATGCATGTGTCTGTATGTGTGCATGTGTGTATATGTGTGTGTTATGCATACATAAAACCCTTTATCCAGGATATATCACTGGGTACCTTTTTCTGCCATTCAATCTTCAATGGACAGCTGAATGCTATTCAGACATTCTGTACATACAAGTGAGGACAGAGATGGAAAGGGTACTTGGGAATATCCACATGTCCATCACATGCCCAAAGAATAAAATCCATCCTAGCTTTTCAGCTATCATTTCCCCTGTTCAGGTAGCAGGAGGTCTCAGTAGTTTCGGAAGTCTTTGGCTTCTGGACATTTTTAATGAGTAAAGAATATGTCTGGCTATACCCTTTAAGATGGACTTAGGGAAGATCAATGGCCCAGAATCCACCCTCAAAATCCAAAGTTGAACTCTAAAGTTCCAAGCAGGCTTATCAGTGTAACTCTGCATGTCCCTGACATTCATGATTTCTAAAGTGCCAGCATTTCATTTACAATGGCTTCTTATTTTCTGTGCATGTCTAATTCATCCAAACATATTCACTCGGAGATACTATTTACAACATTTAGAAAATCACATAAACAGAAATTTTCTAATGAAAAGTATTCATCTCATTCACTTACAAAAACAACATATTAAATGTGACTAATGACTGAATGGAAAATTTCAATTGTCCTGAAGGCTAAGATAACAAATAGAATAAAAAGTGTAGAGAATGTCTGGATCAGCCTCCAAAAACCAGTGCACTTGAAATGTCAGAACAATTATTAGGCATTAGAACTGTGTAAACACATTAATAATGCACGTTTCTACATCTCAAGGTTAAGCAGTTTCAGTTTAGTAGCATTTTTGATTGCTCAAGGCATTGGACACACCTTGATTGACAGTGATAGCAGCATTGTGCCCAGAAATAAGAGGCAGGGAAGACCAACATCAGGCCTGAACATCAGGGACCATAAATGGACATAAAAGTGTCAGGATAGTGAAGAAGACAGATAGGAAATTCGTGAATTCTATTTATTACCCAGGGAGAGTGGCAAGTATCCAGTCAGTGCATCACTTGGAATCTAGCTGTGGCTAACAGGAACCACTCTAACTAGTTTCAACACAAAGTGATCTATTTCTAGGCATCAGGTATCTTTTTTATTATTTTTTTATTGTGAAAATACTGTACAAAGGGTTACAGTGACATGAGCAAGGTAATGAGTACATTTCTTATCCAGCATTGTTGCCTCCTCCTTTGTTTTTCCCTACCATCCCTTCCCCTCCCGACTCCTCAGCTACACCTCCCCCCTCTCCCTCCCCCCCCACGCCTAAATTGTAAAGTTCATTTTTCAACATAACTTCTTGTACATCTCATTGTTCCAATGGGTCAATCTGTATCTCTATTTAAACAATTTGTTTTATTCCTTCCCCTCCCCAAATTATACCAACATCAAATACAAGGCATCAGGTATCTTAACATACCTATGCAGAGCGTCCCTGACCCAATGGAAAAACCATTATCATTGTGCAAGACATTGGTGAATGAGGAACCTGGCACTCCCGGCTTGACATGGAGAAAAGTAGATTCCTCGTGGCATTCCATGCTATTCAGCTCTGAACTCAACATCCTATAAACAGAGCCACTCTAGTAACACAGAATATGAGCGTTAACAGGTTCTCTTCAAGAAATGTTTTTGCTTTCCAGGATCTGTGATACAGGAGGTTGGAATGATGGTAAGATCACAGAGGGGAGGATCAGAGTCAACACTGGGAATCTCAACCAGCAAAGAAGCAAGGGAGTGAGTATACGCAATAAGAAAGGGGACACAAAGGAGGAGGCTACAATGCTTGATAAGAAATGTACTCATTATCTTGCCCATGTAATTGTAACTCTTCTGTATGGTATTTTCACAATAAAAATAATAATAATAACTTTTTTTAAAAAGACACAAAGGCCAGGCGCTGGTGGCTCACACCTGTAATCCTAGCTACTCAGGAGGCTGAGATCTGATGATCTCGGTTCAAAGCCAGCCCGGGCAGGAAAGTCCGTGAAACTTTTATCTCCCATAAACCACCAGAAAACCGGAAGTGGCACTGTAGCTCAAGTGGTAGAGCATTGCCCTGAGCTGAAGAGCTGAGGGACAGCGCTCAGGCCCAGAGTTCAAGCCCCACAACCGACAAAAAAAAAAAAGAATAGGACACAAGGAAGAAGAAAATCTGGTCTCCTATCCAAGGAGGTAGACCAAGCCATGGGGAAAATCATCAAAGATGAGAACTTTACATAGAAGGTTATGTGGTAGAGCAGGCACTTCACAGAAGAGCTTTACTAGCTAGTTAAAGTTAAACGCTCCATTTATTTGCTTAGGTATCTAAACAGGCACCTAGGAAATTCCTGGTTAGATGGTCTCTAGAATCATTTAAGGACACAAGGCTGCGGCAAAAGACATTGGATGGAAAGGACAATCTTTAATTTGTTTCATTATCTTTAAGTAACTGTACAGAAGTTTCCATTCAGCATAGTAACTTCTGAGTACAATGCATCATGATCAGTGCCACCCTTTCCATTGCTCTCCTACATGTCTTCCAAACCCACCCGTCCCTTCAAGTTGCCTAGTTCCATTTTTACATATGCACATTGAATATTAGGACTGTATTCACCCACCCTTCCCCTCTCCATTTATCCACTCCCCTCCCCCTTTGCCTTCTCCCTTCCCAACAACACATGTTTCAGCATCCATATTCATTTTGTTAAACTATGAGTTCATTGTTCAAAGGACTTACATACCTTGCAAGCCTCCTCTACATATAACACACATTAGACAATATGTTTATGAACATACACATGTAACAGATATATGTTTTCCTAGGTCTATAATTTAGCTCTAACTTCCGCCTATAAGAGAAAACAAGTGCCCTCCATTTCTCTAACCTGAATTTCTTCAGCAAGGATGATCTTCTCTGCATCCTAGCTATCAACTTGTTAAATTCAAGTGGTGGTGCTTGTTTCTCTAACCCTTTACAAGCAGCCCTCCCTATGGAACAATCGGTTATGGCATTCAAAGTAAAGTTCGGGCTCAGAAGGTAACGGGAGTTTCGCTCAAGAGGAAGTGAGGATGAAGTTGCTGCTCATCCACTGACACAGTCCGCTCCCTCCCTCTGCAGGGTCAGCCACAGCTGCCATGACCTCAGTCTTCTCTCAAAAATGTTTCACCTGCTGGAGGTTGCCAGCCCCAGACTGCAGAAGCTAGAAGCAGATGACAGCCTTTCCTTGTGTGTATACATGCCAGGCTCTTGCAGACCAATGTCTTTGCAAGCACTTTCCAAGTAAACCTTGCCAATCTGAGTCTGAAAGCAACTCTACTCTGACATTCAGGAATTTGCCCAACTGACAATGGTAAAGCACTATTGTATTTTCATATTTTATTTGCTCTCCACTACAACCTTTGGGATAGCTACAAAGAAATCATAAAGATTCTTATTTAAATATAAGGAGACTGAAATGAGCATAGATGATAAATCTTCTCAAGGTACATACTGTGAGTTCCAGACCAAACACCAAGCCCACTAATTACAGGGCAGTGGAGAGCCACAATCCAAAACTCTCTGGAGCCAGACTCCAGGAGCAAATGGGAAGAATCCATGCATGGCCTCTGCTGAATTGGTGCTGGAAGCTGGAACACTGAGCCTCCCCAGCAAAGACTGAAATGCTTCATTGCAAAGAATCATTTAGCATTCTAAATACTAGAAATGACCAGAATTGAATTGAAAATAATAAGAAAAAATGGAAGTGGGGAAATATAATGCTAACCACTCACTTCTTCCAACACCCATGCCCTACTGAAGTCGAACTGACTTTAAGACCTTCTCTGGGAGCTCTTTGCAAAATATTTGTCATCCAACTTCATGCTAATTTTGCTCTCAGAATCTTCCCACAGTCCTCCATAATGGAAGACGCCTTCATGGAAGGCCTAAGTGGTGAGAGCGGGTATAATAGGAAACCTACTGCCCTCCACTCCACCACAGTCACCGAACATTTGTGTTTCCAAGGAAGCTAGAAGCCCACAGAAGCAAAAGAGTGAGAATAAAGTAGAAACAGACATTAGCGAAACTGCTTGCATTTCCCCCAAAGACAGCTTCATGACAATAACTGGTGACATTTACTTTGAGTATCTTTTGTTTAGCGAAGGACTAAGGAACCTTCATGAGGTCAGATGGTTGGGATGGTAGAAGGTAGATTCACACTTTTTATTTTTATTTTTTGGGTCCGGTCGCGGGGCCTGAACTCTGCGCCTGGGCGCTGTCCCACAGCTCTTCAGTTCAAGGCTAGCTCTCTACCACTTGAGCCACAGCACCACTTCCCACTTTTTTCTTTTTGCTTATGTGGTGCTGAGGAATTGAACCCAGGGCCTCAGGCATGCAAGGCAAACACTCTACCACTGAGCCACCTTCCCAGCCCTAGATTCACAGTCTTTAGTTCAACTTTCACCCCCTTTGTCACTAGTTCTCTGACCAACAGCAACAACACCCCTTGGAAACTTGTTAGAATCGCACGTTTACCCATGTATGTCACTGCCTGGTGGATTGAGTTCTGGAGTATGGAGATATGAAGCCAGCCCAGGCAGAAAAGTTCTCTAGACCCAATCTTCAAAATAACCAGCGGAGAGCCAGGCTGGAAGCATGGCTCAAAAGACAGAGTAACAGCCTAGCAAGCACAAGACCCTAAGTTCAAACCTGTGGAAAGGAAGGAAACAAGGAAAAGGAAGGCAAGGCAAGGTAAGTGAAGAGAGGAAGAAAGAAGGATAGGAAGGAGAGAGGGAGGGAAGAAAAAAGAAGGAAGGAAGGAAGGAAGGAAGGAAGAAGGGAAGGAAGGAGGGAAGGAGGGAGGAAAGGAAGGAAGGAGGGAAGGAAGGAAGGAAGGAAGGAGGGAAGGAAGGGAGGGAAGGAGGGAAGGAGGGAAGGAGGGAAGGAGGGAAGGAGGGAAAGAGAGAGAAAGATCCAGCATTCTGTGTTTTATTGTTATTGTTTTTCGGGGGGGATTTATTTGTTTTTGTTTGTTTGTTTAAATCTTTCCTGACATTTTACATTTGAGTCTTGGAATGTCTTTGGAGTTTGACACATTTCAACCCCTCCATGCTAATTACCCTCACACAAAAAGTAGTTTCTTAGATAAAGATAATAACATATTACCCTATGACTAAAACAACATTGCTGTCATCTCCTCCACAGCAGAAAAGAATGACAAAACAACTTATGCAGCCGACAAGATGGAATGCAAAGAAAGAACTTAACTGGCTTTCCAAATCAAATTGTCTCTATGCTCTGGGGTTATAAAGTATAACTGAGCTGCTGCGGGCGTGTGCTTTATACCTAGGAAATGATCATTCTCCTAGCCTGAGCATAGAACAGATTTCTATGAGGGAATAGAAATGTTTCCCCAGAAAATTCCCTGCACGGCAACAATGAAGCACTCATTTCTTTTCCACATTCAGAACTGTAGAACTCCAGTGCTTCCCCAAAGCAGGCTTCTGCTGCTGCCAGAAAGAAAATATATTTATATATAAAGCTTCAAAATGGAGACTAAAAGCAACTCAAACACTGGAAGATGGAACAAGCAAAGTAACATTTTTTCCTACTTAAAAAATAATAGTACCTTATTCTGTTCAATTTGTAGTCTACTTAAGGCCTGCTTCAGCCCTTACTTCATCTGCCCCAATGCATTCATCCTCACTACGTTCCCACCTCATACCCATGCTGGCCAGACTCCAGTCAAGATATTTTAGAAGTTGAAAATGTGATAGGCCCTCGATGACAGCACATATTTTCCCGCATCTGCACTAAATTCAAACCATTCTTCATAAGCCTATTAGACATGAGCAGAGTCGCTTGTAGCCAGTAGGTGTCCTTTGATTGTATTTTTAGAATAGCCCATGAATAAAATAGAGTTGGATTACCCAAAGAAAGCCAGTAACTAAATATGACAGTTTAAATACATCAGGGGAATTCCAACATTTTATCAGAAGAATAGTCTCTCCCAATGTCATTGGAAGTTATATGTTATTTTCTGATTCCCAATTTCCAATAACCCAAAAGGGTTGATTTAGTTGTTGAAAGATACTAGAGAGCAATCCAAAATCATGCTCATGCATGTGCTTGTGCACGCACACACATACACAGATACAGAAACACACACAGGTACGTACATACACAGCACACACATACACACACACCATAAAAGATGGGAAAAAGAAGCATCTGTGGAAGAAAAAAACCACCTCACAATCTTATGCTGTGCACTCTTCTCACCCTGTTACCAAGCATTTTCTCTAAAGCTCAAGCTTCCTCCACTGTCATCTTTAGCTATTTAATTTTCACCCATATCCCCAGCATTCTTCTTCCTTAACTTCCATCTGAGGCCTGGGCCCCAGAGAATCAAATACATATTCACACTCTCAGAAGCTGGAGATCTTACCATACTTAACAAGAAGCATCTCTGACAGTAATTGGAGTTTCATATCAAGGTAAATAAATGGTATGATCACAAGAACATACTCCAGTGGCCCGGTGTATCCTGGAAATGCTAACATCAGAGAGCAAATTTAACATAAGGCCTCTGTGGAGATGAATTTCCTATAAACAAACAATGTGAAGAAAGCTTCACTTTTGTCATGTGTTATTCCCATTGAAGAAAAGATGAATATTCTGTTTCATATGTTTGTTACCAGAAGCTGCTACTTCATTTATTTAATAGGACGTTTTTCACTTCCTCGCTACATAGACCAAGTTATTATCATCATATCTTGGCCAGCAGTGAGTAAGTAATCTTACACAGCAGTGGCTTTTAATGCAAATTGTCCAAATGATTTAATATGCTATGATGTTAACACCTCAAGGAAGTCAATTTAAAGATGGCTTCTCTTTTTCTTTATTCACATGGAATGAAATATCTGTCTTCTAAGACTAGCAAGCTTTCTCTTGGACAGGCTCTCTTCACCTCAGTACCACTGACATTTACAGCTGGTTGATTTTTTGTTGTAGTAGGACTACAGTAGGAAGCTCTACAAAGACATCTATGACCTGATTCCTGGAAACGATAAATATGTGACATTACATGGCAAAAGGAAATTTGGGTTTGCAGACAGGATTATGTTTGCTAACCAGCTGACCACAAAAGAGGGAGCTTAACATTGGTCAAAATGCATTGTACTCATAAATTGATATATTGAATCGAAATCCTTTTGTGCAACTACTTGAATTTTTTTTGGGGGGGTGGGAGGGTCCAGTCGTGGGGCCTGAACTCCGGGCCTGGGCGCTGTCCCTCAGCTCTTCAGCTCAAGGCTAGCGCTCTACCACTTGAGCCACAGCCCCACTTCCGGCTTTTTTTTTCTTTTTGCTTATGTGGTGCTGAGGAATCGAACCCAGGGCCTCATGCATGCAAGGCAAGCGCTCCACCATTGAGCCACCTTCCCAGCCCCAACTACTTGAATATTTTAACTACATAAATAAAGAATGTAAAGTTCAAAATCAAAAAGACTAAACAAACAAATAGATAAGTATAAGTAAATAAATAAATAAGGGAGATCGGATTGACTGGGTGGCCCCAGTGTAATCACAGGGCACTGAGCAGTGAAGGAGGAAGGTAGAGGATTGATGATAGAAGAAGGAGGAGAGACTGGGAACGTGAAAGGGACTTGGTCCACTACTGTGGGGTGCAGGTGCCTCTCAATGCTAGAAAGATCTAGGAAATAGAATCTCCTATCAAGTTTCCAAAGCCAGGAAACCTTAGAATAACTTGGTTTGAGGTCTGTGAGACACATGTGGAGTTCTGACCCACAGTTTTATAAGAAATAGAGCTGTATTGCTTTAAACCACTGAATGTGTTTGGCACTTGTATTTACAAAATGAATACTGGGGCTGTCCTGTGCATAGCTGTATGTTTAGCAGCATCCATGGCCTGTTCCCGCTGATGCCAATAGGCATTCTTCTGCTGTAATGTCAATCAAAACTGTCTCCAAGAAATTGTCAAGTATCCCTGGAGGAGAGGAGAACTCTCCCTTGGTGAACCACTGCCCTCAAACAACGAGGTCTGCTTATTTTTAGAATCATATCCTCTTTTTGCTATCAGGACATAAATACTAACCCAACCTCAAACTTTTAGGACAAATCATTTCCATGTCGCAATACATACCCCCAAAAGGTATTTCTATTTTTGAAAAATAATATGAAAGGAAAGATAAAACAGAAAATTAATTATCCAAAGCCAGGCACTCATCAAGGGAAGAACTGAAGTATGAGGCCATCCAGGGTTACATAGTGACACCCTGTCTCAAAAAATAAAAATCTACCACTCATTATACAAGAAGAAAGAAGAAAGCAAGCCTCATGCTATGGGAGGGAAATTTAGATGAAAAACACAGGTTACGGTCAGACCCACATGAGAAGTTGGACCGTCATCAATGAGGAAAAAATATTAAAAGTTATAAAAATGCTCAGGGATTAGTATCTATTATTTCATGTAATCGCCAAAATTGTTTGTATCTTTTATGTGAACTGTCACTTGGGAATATTAGGACATTCTTGTCATCATTTGCAACATACAATAACCTTAGAGGTGGAGATGAAATGACTTCTATTTAGGGACAAAAGAGATAGGGAGTGTGGAAGTCATTCTGGGTGTTTGATAAATGTGTGGAGGGGAGAGTGAGGATGGAGCACAAATGTCAGAAGCCAGCCTTTGGTGTCAGACTATTCAAATATTCAGACCCTCCCTATTAAACTGGAAGTTCATACACTTCTGTTGAAAACATACACAGCCCCCAGGGGTAGGGATTTATTAGCATATACTAAATAATACATAGTAAAGAGTTTTATCATGACACTTCCATACATTCATGGAATGCACTTTGAACATCCTTACCATTTGTGTTACTTTTTAATGAGAAATCACTATAGAAATTTCCTGGTGGTCCCTTACACAATGTTAAACCTATTCTTTTCTTCACCCAAAACTTCTGATAGTTACCTATGGTCTAACCCCAGAAGCTCTAAAAGTTGTATATCCAAGATGTGTAAGTAAGATATCCAATGGGAATCACCATCTATCCCCTGACACTGCCCAGTCTTTAACTCTGGGGGCCAAATGTCTCTCTGGATTTCCATTGTCTTTCTCTTAATATTGAACAAATAGTTTGTCTCAGATCCACGTTAGAACTTATGTGCAGTCCCATTTCCTCCTAGAGCTCTCCAATCAGGTTTTGCCATCCCTAGGCATCCTTTTGTGTGGCCAAGAGGTCATGCTGACATTAGGACCATCTTGGTCATCAGTGATCTTGCAGCATGATCCATCTTTCTAGTGCCATCTTGTTAAGGCAGGAAAATTTCATATCCCAAGTCTGGCTGGAATTACCTTGTAGGAATGACTACTTTCATATTCATGCTTCTTTGATTCATGGAAGATTCGCAAAGGGCTACATCTCCACGTACAAGAAGAGACAGGGAGAGAAAGCAACAGCCAGGACTGCTCAACCTTTCTTCCAATGGACAATAACTATATCGCGACCACATTACCTACAAAGAGTCATTCTGCTAACGTGGATTATTTTCTTTTCCAGCTATGCAAATATCTGGCTTACTTTACTATCATATTTAATGTAAGAAATCAATGCTAGATCCTGTGCCTTTGCCGAGTTCAGTATCAGGAATATTTCTTGTTGCTTTACCCAAATTTCCTTTTCCTCTTTTTTTTTTTTAATCTTGCTTCAAGAGGTAATTAGCCTCAGGGTAAGAAGACAGAAATGCAACATTACATCACAAAACACCATTTGGATTATATTTTATTGATGCTGTGCTAACAACAACCTCTCCCAAAACTGAACAGTAGTTATTGAAATTGGTTGGACGATGAAGCTGTTTATTACCTTACACTGAGCTAAACAAACGGATGCCAAACCATTTCTAACAGGCAGTCGGTAATTAGGGAAAATAAAATGCAATTTCTAATTGAACAAACGCACCTTAACTGCTTCAGGGATGGCAGGCCCCACCAGAAGCCTCTTTGGGAGGCTGAAAAACTGGTCTGCCACCAGTGCTGATGTTTTACAGCAAGATGAGGAATGATTGTTCAGCAGTAAGTTCTGCCTTAGGCATCAAAATGGCTGGAAAGAAATGCAGGGCAAGTAGGGCATAAACCTCACTAAGAAGCACAACACTATCAGATTGGATTGTTCATAACTTTCACCTATGGATCTTTTCAAGCTAAGCTAACAAGGGCCTGGGTAGACCCTGCTAGGGTGGTTACTATATTCACTGGGGCTAGAGGAAAGAGCAAAGGAAAGAGCCTGAGGCAATTCTTCTGTCCCCATTTTAAAGACAGAAGCTGAAACTGGACTCCCGATGTATTGTTGATTATGACATTCTTGGAAAAGAGAGAGAGAGAATTTAAAGGTCGAGTCAGTGATTTGGGAGAACTTCAATCAACAAATATTTATTTAGTATTTCCCATGTGAAAAGTGAAGAATTCTAGAGGGGAAAAAAGACAACACATAGACCATAATCCCTTCTTTGGAGTAGATAGATAGCTATACTTGAATGCTTGCTAGAGGAAAGGTACAGTCAAGTATTTCCATGCCACCCACAATAGGAAAGGGATCAGGAAAGACTTCAGGAAAGCCAGAGTATCTGATGTGAACTTTGAGTCTGACAATGATGATAACAGATGGAGAGAACACAGGGTGAGAACACAGCTCAGAATCAAGGCTCAATGGCAAGAGTAAGCAAAGCACACCTGCACACTAGAAGCAAAAGCTGAAAAAAGAGCATGATGCTCCCTTATGTAAGTGAACAGAAACTAGAGTAATTTCAAGTAACTAAAACTATGCCAGCACTTAGTATGCACTTATCACAGGCTTTAAGTACCTAATCTGCATTCAATTAACAGTAACCAACACATCCTAAAATGACCCTCCATGAGTCACCCTGACTTTATCTTCTCTCCTTGTGTTTGAGAGGGGACTGTGGCTTGTTTCTAATCAGTAGAGTATATCCTAAGTGATCAGATTTGTGTTCTTGATTTACTTATATTCTAAGTTCAGGCAGATACAGCCATTATCATGTTATGTTTTACTTCTAAGACTATCATATCAGCCAGACGCCAATGGCTCATGCCTGTAAACCTAGCTACTCAGGAAGCTGAGAGCTGAGGTTTGCGGTTCGAAGCCAGCCCAGGCAGGAAAGTCTGTGAGACTCTTATCTCCAATTAATCACAGAAAAAAAGCCAGAATTGGTGCTGTGGTTCAAGTTATAGAGGGCTAACCTTGAGCTAAAAGCGTTCAGAGACTGTGCCCAGGCCCAGAGTTCAAGCCCCAAGACCAGCAGAACAAACAAACAAAACTATTATATTAGGGCTGGGCACCAGTGGCTCACACCTGTAATCCTAGATACTCAGGAGGCTGAGATCTGAACATCACAGTTCAAAGCCAGCCCTGGTGGGAAAGTTTGTGAGACTCTTATCTCCAATCAGCCACTAGAAAACCAGAAGTGGCACTCAACTGGTAGAGTGCTAGCTTTGAGCTGAAGAGCTGAGGGGCAGTGCCCAGGCCCAGAGGCTCCATTGCTGTCTGTGAAAAAGCAAGGTGCTGTGTTTTAAGAGGGCCATGTAGCAAGAAATGGTGGGTAGCCGCTAGGAACCAACAGTAGCCTCCAACCAACAGCCATTAAGAAAAGGAGAAAATAAATTCTGCAAATGCCAGAGATAATATGCAAGCACATCTTTCCCCAGGCAAGTCTCAGGTGAGACTACAGCCCCAGCTAATGCCCCTGTCACTCAGCATCTGACAGAGCACCTGGATGGATAAGCTTTGTCTAGACTCCTAGCCCACAGGATGTTTAAGCCACTGTGCTTGTGGTAAAGTATTAAGCTGCATACAAAACCAATGCCTTCATGTATGCTCATAAAAATAGAAAAAAAGAAAACTAAAATTTTGAAAAAAGTTGCTTCTCAAAGACCAGAGCAGGAAAAGCCTCCAGTATTAGGCTAGAGGAATTGAATCCCTTCGAGGAAAAGGGAACTATTCATTGTGGCCTAATACTCTGTTTTGGTTTTAACCATTATAAGCATTTTATTAAATGTGCTAACATGTGTAGAATGCACAGCAGGGATCCCTAGAAAATCAGAAATGCCCGGAGTATTAAGTATTATTGTTATCACCACTGTGACCATTCTATTTTCTTGCCATGAAGTTGTTTCCTCTAGAGAAATACAGTGCTGTTCTTGACAAACATTCAGCCAAGAAACAGCCCTCTCTCTTTAGCCTATACTTTTGGGAGCTGTGAATCAGAAAGGAACTATATGCCAACCACCACCAAGAAAAAGGTGCACATGTTCCCATGTGCATGATTTTTGCCTACAGTGACAAGAGGCTCTTAGATAATGGCCTGTGTTTTCAAAGCCTGTAGATAATGTGTTATATTGTAGGGCATGTGAGCCCATTCTCTGAAAACTCAAAAGACAGTGTCCTTCAAGCTTTTTACCAAAGGCTCTGACACCAAAACTTTATATCTAACTCCTTGGACCAGTATTAAGTGCCACTGGCTGCTGCCCAGTGACTTGTTTCCCAGGCAGAGAGTATCCTCACCCCAGTTCTTCTAAGTGATGAGCAACCCTTATACCTCCAGACTGCTCAGTGAAAAGGCCTACAACATACAGTAGTCCCAGGCCAATCACTGAAAACGTTCTTTTCTTCCTTCACTTTCTTGGGATGAATAACAGAATCCAGAAGAGCCATGCCTACGTCCGCTGAGCTCAGTCCCTCTCAAGAGGCATGGCTGGGTTTCAATTCCAGTGAAAATGACAGGTGAGAAACTAGAGGACTGGCATGGTCTCATAAGGGTCTACCATTCAGAATATATACATTGTCAAAGGGGTCCATCCTACACTGAATGCATCCATGCAATGAGATCACATGTAAACATGGGCTTCAGAGAATGCCTGACTCCACTTAAATTGACAACTGTATGCTCTTGGAATTGCAATGCATTCACAATTAAACCAACATTTTAGCTCTCTGCCTGGGAAATTTTTTAACGGATAAGGAAATATAATGCACAATGTGTGGATCAATGAACAAAAGATAATACGCATAGAACTGGGAGAAAGTGAACCTCATTGCATCAACACATTCCATTCAGTTGTGCTGGAATACATATTTTATGTATATGTATATATGTATATGACACTCACACAGTGGCTTGAAATTAATCAAATTTGCACATCGTTTTTAATTAAATCCACATCTTTCCTGCCTTCCCAGCTGTTGGCCCAGTGTTTATGTGGAATACATCTGGCAGCCCTCCACATTCTCCACAGTCACCCGTCCTCTCAGTCCCCAGATACACCTGCTTTCTGCAGCTGGTCCTCCAACAGGTGCAACGGAAAGCCTGGTTGATGGGCATTATAAACACCCCTGCTGCTGAGCATCTGTGAAGTAACAAAGGGCCCAATTCTAACCTCAATGTTCCTTGCTTCAGTAGAAGTGAAAAACATCCTGTGTGATCTGAACATGCCTGAGTTGCCATCAGTCACTTCCCACTCCAAGAAGTGTTCTGGGTCAACTGGGTATTAACAGCAGGGCCACCTTCTGAGTTATTAACGAAGGCCTCCATAGAAAGTTGGTCTCTGGTCATTCCTGGCTTATCGGATGCAGCATCCCAGTCCTCAACCAGTGGCCTGAACACTCCATTTCCACTTGCCCTAATGAGTACATAACAGATCTCCTCGTGGTCCTCCAGTTTGTGACCATTAACACCTGGTTTTCATTGGGAAGTGCTTCCCACAGTACTCCCAAATGGAAAACATATGGAAGTAACACATCTTGTGAGAATTACTGTTGTGCAGCTCCTTGTTGATAGAGTGGTAGATAGTTCAAAACAAGAAAAATTCCAAATATCGTTTAGCATCTTTTGAGTTCAGCTTAGTTCAGTTTGGTTTGGTTTATTATTCCAAACTCCAAAGTTTGAAATGGGGTTCCGATCATTTTTCCTGTGGTGGTCTGAAAAAAAAAACTCACTCTATACTAAAAGCATCCATGCAATTAGTCCAGATATAAATACAGACTCTAAAACTATGCTCCGTGGCACCCAGGTTAATGGACTCATGTAATAAAGCAATAGGTTACAATAAGGAATTTCAATACAATTAAAACTATAAAGCTAATGATGATCTGTTTCAAATGAAGCTCTAGATGAAAATAAAGCACTAAAAGTCACTTACTCATTAAACAGTTTTGATTCTACTGGCAGAAGTTCACAGAGGGCATTAGTCATCTAAAATACAAGATGCCCTGGGAGAGCAAAATACATAAAAATGACCACTGTTCCCCTATTTATTTCAACACTCCTGCCTTCATATCAATGTACTACTCCCCGCATCCCTGGAAAGCCGAGTTCAAGTGCCACTCTATTTGAATTGTCTTGTAATCTTTTTAATACATAGTCTAATAAACTACCATAAGAAACCCAGGAATTCAGTTGGTCATCTGAAACATACAGAGGCTGGGTCAGGATGCCAGACAATCCTTACTTGCAATGATGCCCCCAATTGCTTGGAAAAATTATTACCTCACCCATAACCTAGTTATTCCTGGGCAGTTTCTGCTGTCCTGAGTAAACCCAGTCCCTGTGTGAAATTAATATTTCAGCTTTCTTGACTTATGTATCGATCTTCATGATCCTTTCCTGGACTTCTCCCACCCAAAACTTCTAATATGGATGAAAATAGGAGCTAGACTTTGAAGATGAAATTGCCTACCTATCCACAATGCACTTGAAAGTTATGTCCAAAGAGCAAAGCCTAGAAATTCAAGGCTCTGGGTATTATATTTCCAAAGGAAGCAATGCCCAAGGAAGAAGAAAATGATGCTCTGTATTCTTCATGCCTGCTGCTTGTGTGGGCCCAGAGGGTGTGTCTTTGGGCATAAAATACCATAAAAGACAACCACATCCAATTGGAGCTTTCAGCAAAACACTTCTATTGCCAAGTAAAAGCTCCATATGTGGTTTTCTTACATGAACTAGTTTGTAACTCCTGTCTTTCATAGATGTGACCCACCTAAAACCCTAATGCTATGACAAGCAAGGCCTGAGAAAGAAACTACTGCATTCTTTCTTCTCTGTGCTCTGCATTGTGATTCAGAGTTAGGAACCTGATTCATAGCCTCAGCCAATACAGCTAAAAGTAGGAAGATAAGAAAGCCAGATTACTTTGATGTTATTCAGATTAATGCAGATTTATCTCAGTGCTGAGATTTTCCCTGGTGACTCTAGATCTATCCCTACCTCGCCCTTCCTTTATCTGAGTCCCAAGAAGCTGACATAGGCTTCCTTAGGGTTTCTTGAGCCTTTGGCATCTAGTTGGTTTGGCCCATGCAGGTCAATAGCAGGAGATGGGAAAGAAAAGCAAGATGGCTGCTCCCATCTACTCCTTCCTGCCTCTGGACAGGCAGTGTCCTTAATTAGAAATATGGGATTTATTTTAATAAGTCAGACATAAAAATGGTTGTCATAAAGGAAGGAGTTTTATGCTGACAGACTCCAGAAATAGCAAACAAAAGGCAGGCTACAAAATGGCTGATGGGAAATCACCAGGGTCAGTCAGGCCACAGAGGTGAGTGGGGGGAGGATGATAGTTAAGAGACTTTATTGTGCTTTCTGCTGGAGGGAAGAGGGGCAGTTCAGGATGAGCTAGTCTGAATCATTCCGGTGGGCTTTGGGACATAGGAGCTGTCCCTATTTGCTTAGCCAGTGAATTGGGCAGTGTAAAAGCTCACGAAGGAGTTAGCGTTGCACTGATCGGAAGTTCCAAGCCAAGTCATTTGCTATCCTTACAAATTAGCTAGCCTCGGAGGAGTGTAGCCGCATGATGTTAATGCTTCAAATACAGATACAAAAGAATGGTTCATCCATAGCATTCCTCTTCTAGGCTTCAACTCCCTCAGGCAGCAATGACCCTATACTCCTAGAACTGCCCTCTTTCCTGTAACTTGCCCCTACCTCAATCTCAAGGCAGACATCATCCCTACTGTTACTTCTGACTCTGTGTACCTTGTAAACAGTGGCTGTATTAAACTCTTCTCAAATTCAGAGTTTACAGGTGCCATTTCCTACCAGAGCCTCACTGATAGAGTCAAAATCACACCTAAAATAAACAACCCCATAAAACCTGGATTAGGTGAACCTAAAAAAGAATGGTCTTATCTAGCAACAAACAGTATAGAAACAGGACATCAGAGAGCACACAGGGAAGTCATTGGAACTACTGCCCACTCTCATAATCCCTCAACAATATCCATGGAGTTTCATGTGCCAGACACTGCTCTCGGAGGAAGTAACACCATCCTGGCTCTCCAGGATAGTCTAGACAATGCCTTGGGGGATCTCCTTGCTGTAAATGCTATGGGGATGAGGTTGCAGGATTGTTGAGGGTAAACAAAAAGTAATTCAATACATTACCTTTGTGCAGTGGAAGATGGTAAAAAGAGAGGTTGGCAGACTTAACAGTATCATCCTATTAGATATCCATTGTTTTCATGTCTGGTTACAAATCAGAATCACCTATTAACTGTCTAAAACTACAATGATCCAACCTCACTGCTAGAGAATCTAGATGCCCCAAGTAAGAGAACTTTCTATTTAAAAAATATATAATGAAGGTAGAAAATGATGCATTGTATCCATAACCTGCTTTGTTAAATGGCAACTCCTTTGTACAAATATTTATAAAGAGAGTAATAAAAAAATTATACTGAGTCTTAAGGAGACAGTGCTCTTTCTTGAATCACTACCAGTCTTCTCAAATTTTATCCTGGAAGTCTTGTTCAAAGGCAGATTTTTATTCATTATATCCGGGGTGGAACAGTGGTCCTAGTCTTTGAATTACACTCTGAGTAGCAAGGGAACTTTCCACCAATTTCTTGTTGTTGGATATTTAGGTTCTGCTTAGTATTTTGCCATTGCAAACAACCATGCAATGAACATCCTGGACACACATATTGTACAATGTTTAATGCATAATAAAAGCAAAATGACTGAGTTTACATAATGGAGGCAAATTCTTTTTAAGTTCTTAGTAGATATTGCTAAATTGATCTCTCTAATGTTTCTGCCACTTTACATTGCAAACAGCCATGTCTGCAAATGTACTTCACTGTGTTCAACACTGAAGAATATCTTGATTTGTACCAATTTGATAGGTGGAGTGGTTTGTCATTTCAATTGGCATTTTTTTATGAGTGAAGTTGAATTTCTTCTATGCTATTAGTCATTTATACTTCTCCTGCTGATGACCTATGGTTTTTGTTGAAACAGTCTTAAATTATTCCCTTGTCAAATATTTTCAAGTCTATCATTGATTTTCCCTCTTCTTTAGAAGAATATTCTTTCCAATTTTATAATTAAAGTAGGAGGGGAAAAAAATAAAAAGCATCTTTAAAGAAATTCAGCTTATTGCTAAGTTGTGAAAATGCAACTGACCTCAAGGAAGAGCCTTCTCTGCAACTTCAGGAAGTCTATCATAAAACTGGAACCTTAAACTTACTCTCTGCCATAACATTTGTGTGTTTCAGCTTCTAGAACAAAAAGGCAAGTCTGTATTTTGTTCCTAGAGGAATGGTTGCCTCGATTGTTTTTTTAATCAAGAAAGGAAAAGTAAAGAAATTGAAATAAAACTCTCATCAAATTTCTCCACACTAGTGTAAACTAGCCACAAAAAAAAATATACCCATCCCACAGATGTCACAGCCAAGTACTGCTACCACTATACAGATGCATGAAATGCTCAGTCAGTTAGAAACACTCGATCCAAAAGACAATGAGGATTTCATACTGTGGGTACAGGAAAAGATTTGTGTAAGCAACATAAAACTGAAATATTTAAATCATCTGCAGTAAATATAAACTGTATGCCCTGAATTGAACACTGTATAATACAGAAAGTAAAATCTGAATTTATTAAGTACCTAGTATGTCTCCTTGTATCTGTACCTATATATCCTACAAAATGTGTAACTCTGCCACTACCTTCACTACCTTAAAATAACATTAAGGTTAACTTTTGAGGATAACTTCACACATTGCCAGTGAGAACATAATCGAAGTAATCTCTTTGGAAAGTAATTTTTAATATCAGTTTTAAGTGGAAAGTCTTAATATTGCTTATGCTTGTCAACCAGTTCACTTAATTCCTAACAATTTAGAAAAAAAGGAAAAGAGGCAGAGAGGAAATGAGAGGGGAGGGAAGGGGGGAAAGGATGATAAATGGGAAGGGAGGGAGAAGGAAGAAAGGAAGGAAGGAAGGAGAGAAAGAAAGAAGAGAAAGAAAGAGGGAAGGAGGGAGGGAGGGAGGGGAAAGGAAGGAAGGAAGGAAGGAAGGAAGGAAGGAAGGAAGGAAGGAAGGAAGGAA
>NW_012267279.1:5336128-5362573 GCF_000151885.1 Dipodomys ordii | reverse complement strand
GGAGGAGGGAGGGAGAAGAAGAAGAGAGGAAGAAGGGGAGAGGAGGAGAGCAGGAGGCAGAGGGAGGTGAAGAAGGAGAGGGAAGACAAAGAA
This sequence comes from Dipodomys ordii, assembly GCF_000151885.1. Lineage (NCBI taxonomy): Eukaryota > Metazoa > Chordata > Mammalia > Rodentia > Heteromyidae > Dipodomys > Dipodomys ordii. The sequence goes on along the minus strand of NW_012267279.1, from coordinate 5,362,480 downwards.
AGAGAAAGAAATAGAAATAAAGCAGAGTATGATGTCTTCCTCTCTTACTTGTTTCCTACAATTTGGTCCCATCTTCACTACTGTCATCCTTCTCCAGATTACCAACACCTCTCATCTAAATCACTGGCATTTCTGTTTCTACTATAGTCCCTTTTAAATAGCATAATCTTGCAAAAAAAAAAACTTAGGTTTTGATTTGCCACAATTCTACCTTAGTCTCAGTGATATCTCATTGCCCTTAAGAAAAAAATCCTCACTCCAGCCTGTCAGACTCCCACATTATCTTGCCTCCTCTCCCCAACTCCCCACACTATCATTGTCTGGCCTTTCAGAATATTGCCCTTATTCTCCCTTAGATCCTGTGCACTTACAGTTTCCTAAGACCGTAAGGCTCTCATCTCACGTCCTTGCTGGTAACTGATGTCCTAGCTCAGCTGGTGCCTCTATCTGGGGGGCTGTGGTCGACAAAACAATGGTCCCTAAAGATATCCTTGCCTTATGCTGAAATCTTGCAGGTATGACTAAGGTTAAGGATATTAGACTAGAGAGAGAAGCCTGGATTACTCAGGAGGACCCAGTCTTAGAGGACTACTGAAAGAATGACCAGAGGAGGACAACATTGCTGAGTTTGAAAGTTGAAGTGAGGGGCCATGAACCTAGAAACAAAGACAGCACTAGAAGCCAGAAATGTAAGCAAACGGGATCTTTCCAAAAGCCTCAAGTAGGAATAAACAGCCTTGCCAACACCTGGCTACCATATTTAAGTCCCAGTGAAACCTATGTCAAACATCTGAATTATAACACTGTATACCCAATCAATGTATTTTCATGCCATTTAGTGTTTGGTAATTTGTTAGAGCAGTCAAAAGAAATGACTCCACGCTCTCAAGTAGTTGCCAAATGGCTTACCTACCTGCAGCTAGTGGTCATACAAGAACATCTGCTCACCTGGCTCTTCTCTCCTCTCCACTAACAAACACATTGGCCTCATGAGCATTGGCTCACCAGATCAAAAGGTGAGCCAATCTAGACGATTCCTAGTGGCGATAAGTAAAAACAATCCAAAATTTAAAATGAAACTACCTCTGTAAATAACAGTCATTGCATTTGACAAGCATGTCAAAAGCTAAAAGAAAAACATATCATTAATTCAGGACTTCTGTCCCTCCATACTAGAGACTTAGTAAGTGAGGACAAAATCCAGATTATGATCATGTTAACTACATGCTCTGGTCTGTATGTGCAGCCTATGGGGAGCGGTAAGAAGGGGTCCAACAGACAGAACCAGGGTTCAAGGGTCAATTCAGACAGTTCCCTTACTATACTAACCTGCCACTTTAGCGTACATCAAGGGTCAGTGCACTACAAGCCTTAAGCCAAATCTACCCTGATTTTGTAAATAAAGTTTTATTGGGCCAGGCACCAGTAGCTCATGCCTGTAATCCTACCTACTCAGAAGGCAGAGATCTGAATATTGAGATTCAAAGTCAGCCCAGGCAGGAAAGGCTGTGAGACTCTTCTCTCCAATTAACCACCAGAAAACCAGAAGTGGCACTGTGGCTCAAGAAGCAGAGCACTAGCCTTGAGCGACAGTGCCCAGGCCCAGAGTTCAAGCCTCATGACAGAAAGAGAGATAGAAAGGAATAAAGGAAGGAGGGGAGGGAGAGAGGGAGGGAGGGAGGGAGGGAAGGAGGGAGGAAAGGAGGCAGGGAGGGAAGGAAGAAAGAAAGAAAGAAGAAGAGAGGGAGAGAGGAAGGAAGGAAGCAAGCAAACAAACAAACAAACAAGCTTTATTGGACCAGGAGCCACTCATTCATTTAGGAACTGCCTTTCCTGCTTTCCCACCACAATGAGAAGCAAAATAATTGTGCCACACCTTCCACAGCCCTAAATGTCACAACTCACATATCCACCCAGTGCTTTGCTGAGGGAGTTTGCCATCCCCTGCAGATTATGGGAGTCCTTGAGCAGGAAAAAGGGCAGGAGCTCACAAAAGCTGCCACTGCCCCTCCATGTAGCCAAGATACAGGCGACCATGTTCACCTTTCCTCTTGTAGCTAGCCTTACTGACCAGAGTCAGAAGATGTGGGTCACTAAACTGAGACACACAACCTCATAGAGAAACAGGGGTGGCTCAGCCACTCGGGCACCTAAGCAGCCTCCTGTGATCTGCCTCCTCTAATCCAGAAGTCACCAGCCCTTGCTACCATGTCTTTGGAAACATTAGACTCATGTACTTTTCACTGCTGGCTAATCATGATGCCTGCAGCTCTCCACTTGCTGAATGGACAGGCTTCATTGTTTCAGTGGGGGAGGGACACAGCCTTGAACCAAGAAATACTTTTTACAGCTCACATTTTATATTGAATGTCCCAAGGTAGGGGAAAATGATTGTCTTATAAGTTAATTTTGTTCAAAGAGAAATAGATATTATCTCTTTTCTGCGATAAGCTAGGCATTTATTTATTATTTTGGTGCATTTTCATTGTTATTGTAAAGGTGATTTGCAGAGGGGTTACAGCTACATAAATCAGATAATAAATATATCTTTTTGGACAATGTCACCTCTTCCCTTGCCCTCTCCCAGCTTTTTCCTCCTATCCTCCCCCACATATTGTATAGTTAATGTTCAACAAAAGTCCAGTGAGTCTCAGTAGACTCACCGAGTTCACTCACAGTTTGTTCACCCATTTCTGTGCCCTCCTCTTACCCTCCCAACATATAAGAACAAACAAATAAGACAAAAGAAAAGAAAACACAAATAGCAACAAAGGAAAAAAATCTCTTGTTTCCACTTCCTGGAGCTCATTTTGATAAATACTAGATACTATTCCTATTCAAAGCTCAGCTGGGCACCAGTGGCTCACACCTGTAATCCTAGCTACTTAGGAGGCTGAGATCTGAGGATTAAAGTTCAAAGCTACCTTGAACAGAAAAATAAATCCATGACACTCTTATCTGCAATTACCCAGCAAAATTCCAGAAGTGGAAGTATGGCTCAAGTGGTAGAGGAACACAGCTAAGCAGGAATATAAGGCCTTGGGTTCAAGCCCCCAAACCAGCACACATACCAAAAAACAAATCTCAAGTGGAGAGTTTTACTACAAGCCACAGTATAGAGTAGACAGGACATGATTTAGCACAATTCCTGTCATAGAGAAGAGGGAGAAAAATTCACCATGACTTTGCTTACCCACCAGAGGGGTGGTAAAGGAGGGGAATGAGATGATAAGAATTCCAGATATACTGATGGGGATTCTAAGATTGTTCAGGCTGTTGCATTCACCCCTCCCTCCCTGCTGTTCTACATGTGTGTATGGCCCATGAACTTCAAGAGCCACAGGACATCATCTGCAGAGGGCAGGGCTGACTAGACAAGCTAGAGTTATCGTTCTCATGTTTGCCCCCTGGCTGCGTCTCAGATGGGCACATCCAGTAGCTACCTAATGGCTCTGGGATGGGCATGGGAGAAGGCATCATTTGGAGGTCGTTTGCTGACAGTTGCCTGGCAAGAAAGACGATGATGAAGCAGAAATTGGAAAGTAGAACCCCAAAGCCAGACTTTGTCAGAGGTGACTGACACAGCCCAGACAAAGGACAACCTTTGTGTGTCTATCACACACACACACACACACACACACACACACACAAGTTTTCCAAGCCAATGGCCAGTTCTGGATATCCTAATTGCAGATCAAACCAGCTCTATTTCCACAGGGCCAGTTTCAGGCCCCGCATGGTCACTACATTCTGCATGAAGACCATGTGGAAAGCTCTGGGTTAGGGTGTTAAGTTCCTTCTCAGAGAGGCTCAGACTAGGATGCAAGATGCTGGCATGTGGCTGCATAGCTACAGTATTTCAAAAAATAAAAAACAAACTGGAACTAATTATTGCTACTTGTTCCTCTGTCCCTCTTAAATCTGAAAAGTGTGGGTCACAGTGACTCTGTGTGTGTGTGTGTGTGTGTGTGTGTGTGTGTGTATGTGTGTGTGTGTTTCTTTTGGCCCGCCACATATTGAAACCATTCCTGCATATTGATACTGAATATCTCAGCCAAATCCTTGTGAAAATTACTTACTGTGCAGCACAACAGAACAACTTTCTAAAGTTGAATGTCTTGGGATATTTTATCTTTTCAAGCACATACCAAAAGCAATTAAGTTCAAACTCTGGAATACAGCCTTTGCCAGTTTCCATTCTTGACACATATGTATCTGGGTTTATAAGTTCAAAGACCTCTTAAAGGATCAAATCTCTAGCTTTAATTTCTCTTTGCAAGTGAAAAACAGTCCTTCGTCCTTGTTTAAAGCATCTGTAAGGAAGTCTGTGGCAGGAGGCCTCTACGCAAGGCCTCTCTCATGTGGCTAGAAGACGCAGAACAACAGCCGACTGCAATCCACCTCCTCACAGGCAGTCCACGGGGAATGCCCCATCAGCAGGAAAGCAAAGAATCCATCCCTGGATGGAGCACTGGACAGGGAGGACAAGCATCACAACACTAAGCCACTGATTCACTGAGCTTTAACTACATAACTACCCTGACCCAAATCATAACAGGGTTCCAGCACTCAGAGCAGCCTCAATCTTCTTCCTACTCCCTTTCTTCTTCCCTCAATTGCCTCTGTATCCTTGTTACCATGCCCAGAATGACTTGTCCCATTACTTTTATGGCACCCTCCAGCTACTTAAGGTTTTAGACAGCTCTTTCCTTTTCTTACCTTCTTCACAGCTCCCCCTCCCTTCTTCCTCTTCCTCTTCCCCCTCAAACAGGAAGGCCTTTATCAATAGGTAGCTTCATAACACATCCTGAATGTACTATAAGAACCCAGGAAGCCAGATGCCGATGACTCACGCCTGTAATCCTAGCTACTCAGGAGGCTGAGATCTGAGGATCATGGTTCAAAGCCAGCCCAGGCAGGAAAGTCTTTGAGACTCTTATCTCCAATAAACCACCAGAAAACTGGAAGTGGTGCTGTGGCTCAAGCGGTAGAGTGCTAGCCTTGAGCTGAAGAGCGCAGGGACAGCAGCCAGGCCCAGAGTTCAAACCCCACAACCGACCAAAAAAAAAAAAAAAAAGAACCCAGGAAACTTGTAATTCTCCACCCACCCTCAACATACCCTGAGTGCATCTTTCAACACTGGCTTTCAAATTACAGTTGACTTTCATTTGTAAGCCTACAAATGTTTAGGAATTTACCTCTTTCCAGAATTTTATCTGTAAACCCCAACCAATACTTGCAGGCACCTTCAAAGTCATTTACAGACATGGCCAGAGCAATGAGAGATTTGACTTGCTCTATATATGTGCAGTTCCCAGTGGAGGCTGAACAAGGCAGCACACTGTCCTCTTCTTTGAGCTCTCTATGGTAAACAAATGTTCTTCTTGCTAGCTATTTAGTTTCTTTTTTAAATTTTTGTGCTTTCTGTTACTCATTTTGCTGTTTAAAATTGTCCACTGGTGAATAGTTGATCAATAGATACTAAGTTACAGTTAATTAGGAACAAGCCATAAGACATTCTGTTGCTTTATTTCACAATAGGATGATGATGATTATTATTATTATTATTACCATTATTATTATTATTATTATTATTTAGAGTCAGCCACTAAGAGCACATTGGTAAAGTGAGTGCTATTCTCTAGATGTACATTATATATACTGTACTTCAATATGCCAGAGAAAATGGTTTGAGCATTTCACCATAAATAAATGACAAATATTTGAGGAGATAGACAGGTTTGGACATGATATAATATACACACCTACTGAAATATCACAGTATGCCATTCATGTTTTTATGTATCGATTAAGATAAATTTAAGGCTGGCATGGTAGCTCACACCTGTAGTTCTAGCTATTCCAGAATGGTAGCTCACACCTGTAATTCTAGCTATTCCAGAGCAGAGACAGAAAAGATCACAGTTCAAAGCCAGCCTGGAGCGAAAAAGTGGGATGCTATGGTACACAATTGTCATCCCTGCTACTTGAGAAGCATCAATAGGAGGACTAAAGTCCAGGTGGCCCAGACAAAAAGGAAGATTCTACTCAAAAAATGATGACAGCAAAAAGAGATGCAAAACATGGTTCAAGTGGTAAAGCACCTGCCTAGCAAGCACAAAGCCCTGAGTTCAAAACCCTAGTACTATTACAAATGGAAAAGTACAACACAAAACAAAATCATATATATATATATATATATATATTAAATAAAATGTTCCCAAAATTTGACTCTCCCACAGGTAGCTCCAAATGCCATCTAATAACACAAGCTCCAGATGGCTGCAATGAGCTTTAGAGAGGAAATTGGTGCATCTGATAAACTTCATCCACATATGACTTAGGTTCTGTCGACCATGCATTTAGTATTAATGAGCCAACAATGTACATTAAATGAGGTGTCTTTAAGCAGATATACACGTAAAACAAAGTTGAGCAGTTGATGAAACTTTGACCAAGGCCACAGGAACAAAACCCTTCATTTCCCCTAGAGCCAGTGGCTCAGTAATCACTCATGCAATGCTCTCTGCAACTTCCTTAGACATGGCTAGCATGAATAATAAGAACTGACAGTAAATACCACGAACAAGTCTAATAGAATTTTTGGTATTATGCATACTGGTAAGGGATGTCCTCTTCCCTCTTCCACAGAGGTAGTTTGAGAAGTACAATTTACAAGTTTATTTTGTTATAGATAGAGTGGGTACTTCTCTCTCTGACATTAGCTTGAGGAGTTTCTCAGTGCTAGGCCATCCCAGACTCTGCTTTCCCTACACACACACAAACTTTAGGTGCTCCCAAAGAGTAGAACCACACCCACCTCTGTTCCCACAGGGAATCATCACCTTCTGCAAATCTCTCTCCTCTGAAACCTCCACTCTGATCACAATGTACAACAGACATGGGTTTTGTTTAGATCCACTGTTTGTTTTAGGCACTTTTTCTTGATAGATGCACATTTCCTTGGCCCCTGTCTCCTCTTGCTGAATTTACTATCTCCTTCATAAGGCTTCTAATGTCTGCTTTGTATTTGTAAGACTTCCAAATGTTATCTCAACTAAATAGAAATGCTCGCCAGATCCAAAATTTCTGCTTCTTACATGATATCCTCCATTTTTTCTGTTTTACTCCAAGCAAGCTAAAATATTACCATAGTGCTCCCTGTCCACCCCCCCCACTGACATACATTTACTGAGAATGATGTGGTACAAGCCCAGCACTTAAAAATGCCAATAACCAGCAGATATAGCACATGATTACTGTGACTGATGCAAGGTACTCAACAATTGTATCCAAGTCATGTGTTTGTGCCTAGCTAACCTGTGGGTATGATGACTTGGACCATTTTCTCCAAGGTTTAGCTCAGTACTGTCACTAATGCTCTGAATTTGTCCTCTCCTCTCTCCTTGGACTCCTTCCCTAGCAAACAGTCTTTCTCTCTTTCTAAGCAGTCACAGCTGCTTGAGGGACTGGAATTTAAAATTCCACCCTCCAAGTAAACCCATGAAGAAAGAAGTATTATTCTCTAAAATCACCATTGTGTGACCATCCCCCCACCCCGAGAATAAAGGGATCCAAGCATTGAGCCTCTCTGGCTGCTACTCATGATGGAAGAACACAATACCACCTTTGAAGTGTTTTTGCAATTTTAATAGTAATAATAATAATAATAGTGTATTACCTGAATCTGACCTATAGCTCCAACTCTAACTTACAGGAAATACAGAGGACAGAGAGATATATCAAACTACATCATCCAGACACAATCAGTAGATTCCAGACTATAGAAATGCTACATATCAAATAACTAGATTTTTCAAGGTGAATAGAAAAGAAAAAAAGGATGGAATTTAGAAAAACCAATTCCAGTGTGTAGATCTTCTGCAGATTTAAATTCAGATGCTAAAATAGTTTGATTTGTAGGAGATAATTGAAAAACTAAACACTACTTTGATTCAATTATATTAACATAGTGTTAATTAATTTAGATATAATAGCATAATTATCTTTAAAAGAAAATATCTTTTCATACATAGTTGCACAATAAAATACTTACTGATGAAAAGATACAATGGAAGGAAATTCACTTCAAAATAATAATGGAGAGAGGAAGATGGGGTGAGTGGAAGATTAGCAAGGGCTATTGTTGATTGGAGCTAAGTGAAGGATAAGGGGTGTTTATCACGCCATTCTATCTACTTTGGTCCTTAGTCAAAATTTTTCAAAATGAAAAAATAAAAATAAGCACACACATTGCCTGCTCCACAACTTACTAGCTATGTGACCTTGCCTTGAGAGGTGATGGAGATCACCTCTCAGAGCTTCAGTTTCCACAGCAAAATACGCTGCCTATTAAATGTCCTGGGGAGAATTCCCTGAGTTAAGACGTCCGAAGCATAATGTCAGGTGGGTTACATAAATGTACAAACACATACATGCATGCATACACATATGCATATGTGCATACATACATACCTATCATCTCTCTGCCAGTAACTTTTAAATCTATATCTTTTTAATATCTATTTTTATTGTATAGATACTGTACAGAGAGGCTACAGTTATATGAGCAAGGTAATGAGTCCATTTCTTATCGAGCATGGTTCAAATCTATATTTTAAGCTCTAATTCCTTACCTGTAACACAAAGCTTATTTCCAAAAGCTAAGAAATTGTTTCCCAAAGCCAATTATTTTAAGCAGAAGGAACATTTGCCTACTCAAAAGCCATTTTTGCTTTCTCCTGTTAAGATCTATAATTTTGTTTCTAAGATTTCCTTGCCTTCCCATTTGTTTTATCAAAGATTGGTTGAGAAAGCTCTCCAAACCAGTTCTGGCTGCTGAGACATAAGCCTGCTAGCAGGTTCTAGCATAGGACTCTTCACTCTTTAAAAAGAAAGGTAAGGAAAGGCAGAAGAGGAGGGAGGAGGAGGAGGATGGTGGAAGAAGAAAGAAGATGGAGGAAGGAAGAGGAGATGAAGGAGGAAGAGGAAGAAGAAGGAGGAGGAGGAGAGGAAGAAGGAAGAAGATGGAGGAAGGAAGAGGAGATGAAAGAGGAAGAGAAGGAAGGAGGAGGAGAAGGAGGAGGAGGATATGATGAGGAGAAGGTAGAGGGAGGGGAGGAGGATGGGGAGGGAAAAGAGAAACAGCAGCAGCAGCAGCAGCAGCAGCAGCATAACCTCTCCATGTAATATCTTGAATTACAGCAGCCTTGTTGTGACTGTGAGAAGAAATAGCCTAGGAGGACCATACAAAGATACAAGGAACCTGGATTGCCAGTGACATTACTGAGTCACTAACTTGGCCATATATGGACTTCTTATTTCATATCATAATAAGCACCATTCTTGTTTTAGCTATTTTTGAAAAGTGTCCTACAAGAAACAGACTCACCAGAATCACCAGGGAAGCAGGGAAATCTGCTGTGCATCATGAGGCCCTCATTCTGTTATTTCTCCATTAAAGGCAGATTTTGCACTGTGTGCCTCTGCCTTTTTTTTGTTTTCTGTTCATCTCCTACCAGCCTGCTCTCAAGAGTGTATGACATATCTCTTATGAGTGCTGGCATGCACACACACACACACACACACACACACACACACGAAGTTTCACATTTGTACTCATATACAAGTTTAGAATCTTTACCCCAATATTTCCCAGGTGATCCTATCATGAATTGTTTCTTACCTGCACTATAATGATCTCCATTAGCCTCCATGTCTCCAGCCTCTCTCATTACGATAGTCTGCCCTTTCCAGGGTCATTCAAGTTACCATGTAAAACACAAACCAGATCATTTAGTTCCCCCTTTAAACATCCCTGTTAGCTCATAATTAGCAACCAACCAAAGCTAAACTTCTACCATGAAATGAAGTTACCCTTCATTTGATCATAAGCTAACTTTTCTTCCACATCTCCCCCTTTCTTCTTCTTCCTCTCTTGCCTCTAGCCAGGTGGCCCCAAGTTCCAGACGTATGAGTTCCTGGTAATGTTCTATGTATTGGTCTCATCTTGTTCCTTTCATTGCATTTTCCCTCTTTATCCCACTTAACCAGCTTAACAAACTCCTCATTTTCCTTACCAACTTGAGCCTCCTTTTTCAGATAGAGTTGATCATAATTCCTTTGCTTTCTTATAGCTTTGATGATAATTCCACATTAGCCTCTGTCACGTCAAATGATGTATCAAACAATAATTTAATTACCTTTAAATGTCCATTGATATTCCAGAGATAGATCTATATCCTTATTCCACACACACACTATCTGGGACCAGATATAAGGTTTTGACTGGTAGAAGAAAAAGAAAGAAGGAAGGTACTGGCATTTTTCCAGCTGCTAAGTCTAGAAACCTGGAAGTTATGAATTCCCAGAATAGAAAGGAATGTTATGGATCATTGGGAAAAACTCTTACTTTAAAGATAAATGAATTGACTCTTCTTTCATCCCCTATACTCAATTTGTCACCAAATCTATATGTCATATCCTCTTTCAAAATGTCTACCATATTCCTTCCTTCCTCTCCATCTTCCATGCTTCATCCATATTCACTTACTTATGCTTGGATTGTTGGAGAGCTCTCAGAAAGGGTCCTCTCCCATTCTAAACCATACAACAGACAGAAGAGACTAGACATCTGTACCTTCAGCACAGCACCCCAACCACTCTCAAAGATGCTTCTACAATTCCCTACTTATTCCTTTAAGGCCAACTCTCAGGGTAGCCTTCTAGAACTGATCAGTTGGGCCTTCTTCCTAGTCCAACTCCTCCATATTCCCAGACACCCACAGCATACCTAAATATCATAGCACATCAGAAATATGGCTGCATTCATCCCTGCCCCCAAGGGAATGGCAAAGCCCTTTCAATACTTATTAGAACCTTCTTTGTAACCCTGTACCATGTCTAATGTCTTAGAGCCAACATCTGAAGAGATCACATATGCACTGGTATGATACCTGAGGACCTATAAAATGTACTTAATTTGGTAAAACATTCAGTTAAGACTCTGGGAGTTTCTACATGGTTTACAGCATGTGAATTGTTCCAAGTGGACTCAACTAACTGAATTTCCTTTTTTTTTCTTTTTGCTGGATTCACTGGAAGTTCAGACACCTCCTAAATCCACCATTACATGACAAAATATGTGACTAACACTATCCATAAAGTTGGTAGAATCGATTATTTTTTAACAGGAAGAAAACCTTACATCGTCCCTTCACATTGGCTGTGCCATCAGCCGAATGTGCTACATAAGTTTTCATAGAAATATGATTTGATCTGGGAACATCTGTAACCGTCTGGAACATATTTTTCCCAGGACTTTACTTCAAGCTTTCTATAGATATCAGATGTTCCCCACAGAATCTGTGACATGTCTTAGGATTCTTGAATAAACATCAGTTATGCCTCTGTCATGAACGGTGTCAATCTGAATTGAAAATCTGCCAGCCTTCTTAACATCACCACCAGCAGACTTCTTAATTAATCTGTTGATCCTGTGGATAGACTTACATTAAAATCAGAGCGAATAAGCAGATCTTGCACTTAGTTTAGAAATTCACTTTAGTTTCTAAAGGTTTAAGATCTATTTCAGCAAATGACAACCTGAGATATACACACCAGAGTCTTATCTCATTACTTGCATTTGCTGGAGTGTTATTTGTCTCAGAATGACTGACACTGTCTTTTACCAATGGCCTTTAGTCCATTAATCATGTAAAATAAAAAATACTTCAGCACAACTTGTTCTTTCCACGTGTGCTTTTGATTGTAAATGGAAGAGTAGTAGTGTGATTAATAGTCCTTATTAAATGGGAAGTCTTCATCTCTTATACTAGTCTCTTTGACACAAATGTTCTGCAAATTACATCTGAAGTACACATTACAAAAAAGAATCTACTTAATTAATTTAAATGAAATTATCTCAGATATGCACAAAGATGTATGTGCAAGGATGTTCTTCTCCAAGTTGTTTAGAGCTTTCTAGAAATTTGGAAAGACTCGTGCTATAAGGAGTAGTTAAATGATTTAAACTATCCCTACAAAAAAATACTGTGCTGTTATTAAAATTAATGTACTGGAAGTATTTTTGCTTTCCTGAAAGGATCATTCACCATTACTGGTTTTGTTTTTTTTGTTTTGGTTTGGGTTTTTGTCAGTCATGGGCGCTGTCCCTCAGCTTTTCAACTCAAGGCAAACTCTCTACCACTTGAGCCACAGTGCCACTTCCACTTTTGTGGTGGTTAATTGGAGATAAAAGTCTCACAGACTTTCCTGCCCAGGCTAGCTTTGAACCATGATCCCCAGATCACAGCCTCCTGAGCAGCTAGGATTACAGGCATGAGCCACCAGCACCCAGCAGTTCATCATTATTGTTGAGTGAGGAAAAAAGGAAATTTTAAAAACAGTATCACAATATAATAGATTTTGCTATCTTTTTAGTCATAAATAGCAATGCCACATAGAAACAAGTCTGAAAGAATGCACACCCAATGGTAAAGTTGGTTATCTCTGCATGGTGGAATTATGAGTAAATTTCACCTTCTAGCTCCTTTCTAGATCCCCACCAAGTCAGTAAGAAGCAGCCTGAGGTCTGAGCAGAGAACAAAGGGGACTCACAGGTTAACTGACTCTCTGAGGCAGAGGCTCTGGGTGGAAATGTGTATGTCTACATACCTTCTATAGCTTCCAGCTATAGTGACACATGCTCAGGAACCACTCTTCAAGTAGTACTGTCTCAGTCTTCTCCTGGACCCTATGGCTATTTGTCATTATTGGTAGTGGTGGTAGTGTCCTGTTTTCTCCCCTAGAATACAGAGTAGGTCCTGGCCCAAGCCTAAAGCCTTCCAGATAGCAAGTATCGAATGCATATTTGTTGGAAATTTTAACTGAAAAATTTCAAGCATAGAAGAAAGAAGCTGAGAAAGATATACGGCATTCACTACTCACTTCCCGGCTGGTTTAAGAACACACTTCTACTGTTTCATCCACATGTGGGCCTGACTCCTTGGGGTAGGCATGGGAATCTGCATACTTACAAGTTCCCTAAGTAGTTCTGCTCATCAGTGTGTGAGACCCTACAATCAGAGGAAGAGGAGGATTCTTCTGAGTAGTCAGAGAAGGCTTTGCATGGAGACAATGAAGTCCTTGAGAAAATGTGACATGGTTTTCTAATAAGGACACTGCACCCCCATTAATACTTGAATGTGAATTAACACTTCCAATTAGAATAGGAAAAGAGTGAACCTGGATGCAAGGTTGATATGATTAGGTAAAGGAAGTCTTTCAAAGGTCCACAGAAGCTGAGAATCAACCCAAAGTATGGAAACCCTTCTCTCAGAGAGCTGAGAAAGGGACTCCTCCATGCATACTGCCCAGGGGCCTACATGCTTTTAGCTAACACAACCCCAAGGAAAAGATATATTTTTAAAAAGCAAAGTAGAAGAAGAAGAACAACAACTACTACTACTACTACTACTACTACTACTACTACTGCTGATGGCTCCTACTTCCCAAGAGAATTTTAAGACAGTTGCAAGTTGGAGGCCAAGAGGGAACTGTCTGGTGGCCTCCGCTTCCCACGTGCTACTGTTCCCAGCTGGATCCGACAGGCTCCCAGTGTGCAGACATCTTATAAAAGGCATTTGGAGAGGCCACAACACTTCCTCCTCTCACTCCACTGTGAGGCCCTCCATTAAGCCGGAACAAATTCTTATGACAAGTTACAAACCGCAGGCAAAAATAATGAAAACACTGACACCACTCACACTGTGAGAAGACTTCGAAGCTGTCCTCTCAAAAAGCTTTCCTATTCACCCAGCTGCCCTGGTGGTTCCCAGGGCTGGGCACCACAGAAAGAGGCAAAAGGTAGAGTTGCCACTGTAGCCCTGGCTCAAAATCCTGCCAGATGGTTCCACACCTCCAACCCATTCTTTTATAGAATTGTTGTTTGTTTGTTTGCTTTAATCAGGTTAAGACAGAGGATGGAGGATTCGATTTAGAGACCAAAGTCCCACATAGGATACCCCAGTTTATAAAAAAATAAATAAATAAATAGGTTGATTTAGAACATGTTACTTCATTTTTCAGAGTCCCAGTATCTGGGGGGCAGGGGAAGGAGGGTGTATGCCCATGCGAAGATACACTAGTACCTTCAAAGCTGTGACCTGAATATATCCAGTGAAGGTGACACTCAGCCCTCCATCCAGATAACTCCCCACAGGTTGATGGTGGCTCTTAGCTAGAACTCAGGTATTAGGAGCATGGATCTAATCAAAGGAAAAGGATGGTTCCATATCACTTCCTGTGGTATCACTGGGAGCAGCCCATCCATCCATCTAGATAAGAGTAGGGAGTGATTTTCTAGCACACCCTGTTCCCAGTGGCAGAATATTGCAGGCCTGGCTCCTAAGCCCAAGTGAGACACCCTCAAGGGACCCCAGAACAAGTGGAGAATCCTTAGAGAGCTCCAAGGTCCCAGAGGTAAGGCAAGAATGGATTGTGTGCCTCCAGAGTTGGGCCATTAGGGTTAGTGAGCTTTCCCTTCTGTGTGCTTATGGGAAGGCCTGGGGATGTGCACTGGGAAATGAAAGAGAACTCTCTGCCATTGCCACAGAGCCAGTGTGAGGTTCAAACTAGGTCGCATTCAGGAGGAAACAAGCCATCCACTACTAAAAGGGTTTAGGAATGCAGGGAGGCTCCTGTTTCTTTGTTGTTGCAGTTGTTTTTCTCAACATGAAGTGTGGCGCTAAGAAATCTTTAGCATTTAGGTCTCCCTGGCAGGTTGAGTCTGAAAGGGTATAACATAGCTATACCTGAAAGCATCTTTAGGACTATCAAAGAAGGTTCACTTTCCAAAAAGCTCTCAGATTGTTTGGGGTTTGGTTTGTTGTTGTTGTTGTTGTCTTAATGCCAGTCTGGGGCTTGAACTCTGCCTTGGCACTTTTCCTAAGCTTTCGTACTCAAGGCTAGCACTCTACCATTTGAGCCACAGCTCCACTTCCCGTTTTTTTTGGGTAGTTAACTGGAGATAGGAGTCTCACAGGCTTTCCTGCCCAAGCTGGCTTTGAACCACAATCCTCAGATCTCAGCCTTCTGAGTAGCTAGGATTACAGGCATGAACCACAGGCTCCTGGCCTCAAATTCTGGGGATCTGACAATCTTATGCAAACAGTAAATAGAGGCAATCCACCTCTGATACTAGATCTCTCCTCCTACATTTAGTCCCTTCCATATAGAGAGAGAATGCTATTATTTGAATACTATCTGCAGGCAAATCCAATTGAAAAAAAAAACACTCAAAAATCTATCTAATTTTCCTTTATCCATCAAGTATAATTATCATCAAATATATGTTTCTATATTGTTCCCAAACTCTGTTTGCTGAAGACTGTGATCATATATTCCTTATCATTGTATTCCCTAATAAAACAATAAAGATTATCAATAGTGGTAGTTGTACTGAATTTGTGTTCAGTATTAACTATAATAGTGCTAAATAACAAATGGCCAAGGCTAAGAGGCTTAATAGAATGTGATTTTGTTTTGTGTCACCTAAAGACTGCAAGCACATGGGACTTGGGGGAACATTTAAGATCCAGATTAGAACATACCTGTAGACAGAGATGAGAGAGAAGCAAAGGGAAGAAGAGGAGGAGGGAAGGAGGAGGGAGGGAGTGTGTACCCAGAAGGCACAGCAGTACTCTGGATATGACAGAATATCACCAGAGGCTGAAAAGCACAAATCCCAGTCTGTTTTCCAGGAAAGAACTGAAATCTTCAAAAGGGTCAGTTTTCCTTTCCAGAACTGCCAGGTGCTTTCCAGAAAAGCACCTATAATCCAATCCAAAAACCCTTCCTTAGAGCATTGAAAACATGAATAATTAGGAAATCAAGGAGTGAATTAGCATCCAACTTTAAATATGAAAGCCTTGAAACTACAGAGACCATGAAAATATAGAGACCTTGAAAATACAGAGCCCATGATAGGATTTACTTTTGCTAACATCCTTCTTCATAATACACTATACAAAGATACAAAAAGAAGCTTAGAAGAATTGAGGTCAGTCAGATGCTACTGGCTTACACCTATAATCCTCGCTTCTCAGGAGGCTGAGGTCTTAGGTCCAGCAAAAAAGTGTAAGACTAAAAGCCAGAAGTAGAGGTGACTTAGATAGAAGAACACCAGCCTTGAGCAAAAAAAAAAAAAATGAAAGTACAAGGCCATAAGTTCAAGCCTCTGTACCAGCACAAAAAGAGTTAAAGTCAAAATTTCTTTCAAGAACACAAAAGAATTTTACAAGATAGATAAAGAAATGGACATGAACCTAGAAAGATACCAATACAGATGCCAACTGCTAAGCAATTAAAGAAAGTAGATTACCTAAAATCATTTGTTAGTCTACACTTGCCTTAATTTAGTTGGAACAACTTGAAATGACACCAGAACCTCCTTAAAAAGTCATCTGCAATTTAATGTCACCGATTCAGATTGGTTTTCCCATTTCCATTCAATTAGGACAGATGAAAGGGCGTTTGCTACATGTAGAGGATTTCCCCATCAAACAGCTTCTCCAGTTGAGTTTGTGAAGACACAAAGAGGAACGTTTGATCAAATGCTTAACCATTAACTGTGTGCGAGCAAAGCCATTAAACGAATGAAACTCCTGTGAATTAAAGTGATTTTCATAAAATGAAAACAAAATTAAACCCAAGAATAAACTATCTTTTTTAAAAACCACATTAGGCAAGTAAAGACATAATTTTTTTCACTAGAGCTATAAAAAAATTAACTGAAAAGGGAAATAAATGCCTTTGTGTTTCAAACAGTTCCATTTATTAGGATAATAGGTACCTATAAAGGAACCCAAATTCAAAAAAGGACTGTACTTGGTACACAGGAGGATGCTTTGTGATGTGAAAGGCAGCTTTTTCTCTATTCAGAGGCTGCTTGCAGTGGAGCTTGCAGGTACAACACAGGTTATTGATTGGCATTCATCCTCCTCCTCCGCCTTCCCTCCCCGGCATTACCTTGAGCTTGTTGCTTCTATGTAGTCCTGCCTCTCATAGGGGCTGGTCCATAAACTATTCTAGTCTCAGCAGTCTTGGGTCTGTGGATTGAGTTGTACCACGCTACAAAGTCTGCAGCAAGTATTTACTAGGCCCAGATCTGATTTTATTAGCCAAGGAAGTACCTGCTATAGAAAATAGGTTTAGATTGCAAAAACTGTTAAGTTTAAAAGTCCCAATCTGTTCTCCAAGTGGTGACTCAAGAATCTAGGTTCTTTCTATCTTCTAGCCCATTGAATAGAAGGGAGGAAAAAAGAGCTTATTGACAATGTTCAGTAAGGGGCTGGGAAGGTATCTCAGTGGTAGAGGGCTTGCCTTGCATGCATGGGGCCCTGGATTTGATTCCTCAGCACCACATAGGCAGAAAAAGCCCAAAGGCGCTGTGGCTTAAGTGGTAGAGCGCTAGCCTTGAGCTGAAGAGCTGAGGGACAGTGCCCAGGCCCAGAGTTCAGGCCCCATGACCAACAAGAAAATTTTTTTAAAAAGAGAAAATATGCAATAAGTGTGTTGCATACCATGCACTCCTTCATTTCTACATACTCTCTAGTTGCCAGAATGCTATGGTATGGTTCATCTAAATGCTGAGAGAGCTGGGGAAACAGCTTTGCTATGTGCCCAGAAAGGAGAGAATTACATACTGGTGAAGTATAGCTGTTTCTACCACCCTGGGCCCTCCCACCCATTCAGACAACACTTGCTCATCTATTTCACATGTCAGATGCTCTGACAAAGACAAGTAAATGGTGAACAACCCATCATCCTGAGTAACGCTGGGAGAGAAGAATGGAACATCAGTAATTAGGATGGAATGTGATAAGTGTTCAAGCAGAGTCATTCACTGAGTACTGGAGGAACCCAGAAAAGAAGCAGACAAGGAAACTGCAAGTACATGTGCAGTGAGTCTTGAAGGGAGGTGGGGAAAGCAAACACAGCTAATGTCTTTCCATCACTTTCCACCTACTAGCACTATATTAAATTTTATGACTGTATTCAATCACTTAAGCATCACAACAACTGATTATATCCAAAAGTATTATATCTATTTGTTCAGGGTCTCTACTGGTGGTAGAGACAAGATTTGACCCAGGTGATCTATCTCTTAAAGCAACTCTCTCCACCCCTGCCCTGTACTGAGGAGTGAGGACAGAGGCCTGTCAGCCGTATAGCCACTGTGCAGGCATGTGTACCACAGTGGCCACGAGAGAGAGGACACCGATCAAGATACATTGTACTCATAAATTGATATGTTGAATTGAAACCCCTTATACAACTACTTAAAGAAAATTTTTTTAAAAATAAAATAAGAAAGGAGGGCATGGAGATGTCTAAGAAAGCATGTCTTGATTACCTCACTATGCCCTTACTGCCGGTGCCATGCCACTGTGGGGATCAGAAATGAGCCAGCCTAGAGCCAGACCACCATTGCAATGCTGAGTGGCTGTCAAGGTATTAGAGAATTGGATCAAATTAGAGCAAGGACCCTTAACCTAAACAGCCAGCAGTTGGTTCAACTAAGCCAGGGCCAATAGCCAAGGGAATATCAAAAGAGGATAATGTATAAAAAGTGTATTAAAATCATATTAGGATCAATATATACCAAGTAGACACTCGGCCAGAAACTGAAGATAGGAGAGTCTGTCCATCTCCCTGTGAGCAGGTGATCCCAGTGCTATATGGGCATTGGTATATGCTATATGTCATTGTTCCAAGGTGGTGGGCCATACCTGATTTCCTGGGAAGTGTATCATCCAGGGACTAACCACAGCATCAGGCTACCTATGCCCCGGATTCCACTCTGACCATGTGCACTGGCCTGCTTTGTGCTCACCCATACCCTCCGGTGAGGTGGGCCCTCTGACTCATCATGGTCAGGGAAATGTTTGTAGAAATGATCTCTGAGCCCCCAGCATAGAGATCTGACCTCTAGTCTTTCACCTTGACAACCCGGGAAAGCCCTGTTCAGATGGCAACCTAACAAGACAGGAAAAATGTTGCCCAGGAAGTGGCACTGTGGCTCGCCTTGAGTTGAAGAGCTGCAGCACAGTGCACAGGCCCAGAGTTTAAGCCCCAAGACAGCCAAAAAGAAAAAAGAAAGAAAAACATTGCCCAAAGAATTGCCTGGCCCACATAAGACTTCATGAGGGAAAAAGCAAGACCTTTCTGCCTTCCCTGCAACTTGCAGGTTTATTTATGAATTCATCACAACATGATGAGCATCAATCATAGATTATCTTTCAAGTCT
Organism: Dipodomys ordii; assembly: GCF_000151885.1. Taxonomy (NCBI): domain Eukaryota; kingdom Metazoa; phylum Chordata; class Mammalia; order Rodentia; family Heteromyidae; genus Dipodomys; species Dipodomys ordii. The sequence goes on along the minus strand of NW_012267279.1, from coordinate 5,343,171 downwards.
TTGACCATATCACTAGTTTTCACTTTTGTTTCAACCCTGGAATTCATGTCAACTTCACTTCATTATTCAGCCAAGACGAAATCTGCTGCCTCTAATCTAGTCATGTGCACATACGGTTGATTTCTTAGGCTCTTGATGAGTGTTCACATTTTTAAACAAAGCTATACACAAAAATCCTTGACCACCACTTTGGATGTCATTGTCTAAATTTCTGTCATAATAGCCACAGAGCCTGAGCAATTTCTTAACACTTCCTCCTGCTCTAAGTGGAAATCTAACAGGATGAACTTTCCAGTAATGAGGCTTGACAGCCTCGCCACCACCAGGCGAAGCAGTCAGCTAGGAGAAAGGTGGCTAACTTCCTCACCGAAGTGTTGATTAGGCTGAGTGCAACTGGCCTGCACATGGAGAGTTCTTCTCAGTCATGATCTGAACACACACACACACACACACACACACACACACACACACACACACACATCCTTGAGGACTATTACCAAATACAACACCTAGCATTTCTAAAAAGAAACTATGTCCAGTCCAGTGCAAGAATGTCCAGATGTTGCAAGAAAGCTAAATGCACTAGGCACCAGTAGCTCACCCCTGTAATCCTAGCTACTCAAGAGGCTGAGACCTGAGGATCTAAGTTGGAAGCCAGCCCAGGCAAGAAAGTACTTAAGACTCTTATCTCCAATTAACCACCAAGCTGGGAATAGAGCTATGGCTCAAGTGGTAAAGTGCTAGCCTTGAGCAGAAAAGCTCAGGGACAGCACTCAGATTCTGTTTTCAAAACCCCAGGACTGGCACAAAAAGACATTCCACTGAGCTCAAAGTGGAGCATAAGTTCAGAGAGAACCAGATGAAAAGCAAGTGCAGGAAATGGATGACTGCCTCAAGACATGAAGACATGAAGTAGCCAGCCTCCAGTGAATCATGTCTGTAATCCTAGCTACTCAGGAAGCTGAAATTTGAGAGTCATGGTTCAAAGCCAGCCTGGACAGGAAAGGTCATGACACTCTTATCTCCAAAAAAGCTGGAAGTGAAGCTGTGGCTCAAGTGGTGGAATGCTTGCTCTGAGCAAAAAGAACTCAGAGATAGCACCGAGGCCCTGCATTCAAGCCTAAGGATGGAAAGAAAGAAAGAAAGAAAGAAAGAAAGAAAGAAAGAAAGAAAGAAAGAAAGAAAGAAAGAGGGAAGGAAGGAAGGAAGGAAGGAAGGAAGGAAGGAAGGAAGGAAGGAAAGAAGGAAGGAAGGAAGGAAGGAAGGAAGGAGAGAGAGGAGGCATGGAGTTTAAGGAATAACATGACTTAAAATGATAATATTTATCACTTGGCTAATCGAATTTCATTCTTTAGGACTCAACAAACAAACCCAAGTACAGATGACTAGTTTTATCCGAGTTAGGTGTTTTCTTTTAATTGTTTTATTATCTTTAAGTGATTATACAAAGGAATTGCCATTTAACAAAACATCAAAAGTGTCCAACTGAAGGATGATCTTTCTCAAGGTAAATTCTGAAATCCAATGGCCACAAGATCTTTTAACAATTAAGTCATGGTCTTAGCCTTTTTTGGGGCTGCCAAGCATATTAGTTCTTTATTCAGAAAATCAGGGATAAAAGAAAGAAAAAAATCAGAACTGCCACCATATCAAAGGAAAAAATATATGTTTATACTGCTTACCCTTTAGGGAAGGTTAGATGAAGAACAATAGCACAGTTATTAAAAACATACTATATTCAGACAACTTGGATTTCAATTTGGCCACATCATTGTGACATAGTTTTACTCACAGTTCTTCTGACATCAAATGTGCAGAGTTTTCCATACCAACAAGAAATTCCACTCTGCAGATACCAAGTATCCTATAATTCATTTACATTTTGATAAGATCTATGGGGTGTTAGCAAGAGACCCCATAATTGTAAAAGCCTCAGTCCCACATGACGGGTCCCACTTCAGACATTAATCACAAGTCCCAGCTGACATGCCAACTATGAACAGGGAGTACCTCTGACTCATGCTCAGGTATCTTAATTTGTTGGAGTGGTTTGAGAGGCCAAACAGAAGAGATACATTGAGCAATGAATGCAGGAAGAGAGTTCATCCCCTCTTCTAGGTATGCTAACTTCCTACCCTCTTGATGGATTCACCAATCCAAAAGCTCTCCAACCCTGTAATTTAGACGTTTTATAGATGTCCCATTACATTGCCATAATTGATTAAAATCATTGGCCATTGATAATTAACTGAATCCCATTGGTGATCTTATTACCAAATAACTGGTAAAATTGTCCTTTAAAACACCTCTCTACTTCAGTCTAGTTGAGGTTTTTTTTATTACCACTGTTGGTTGGAATATAAGGAATGCAAGAGGTTCTTCTAGCTAAGATGTGCAAATTTCTCTCAACTTCTTTTCTTTCAAGAAGAAGTTGTTCCAACCTGTGATTGGACATCTCACTTGAAGATGTAATATGGCTATTTTAGGCAATTAGAATGAAGTCGCGAAGCAGTTTCTCATTTCTCTTCATATCTTGTTGCAGAGCCTGACTCATCCTTGTGGTCTCAGAATTCATTTATTGACATAATTCATCTAAATGAAAAGAAAGACTTTACACTCACATCCATTAACCCATCATAGGAAAATCCATAAGGCTGAACACCTTAAGAGTAGCACCACAAGATGGGAAAGACCCTCCCCATGAGGAGAAGACTGTAAGTTACTCCACCTGCCATTTAGGCAAATCTGCATACTAGCCTTCACTTCTCTTTGCAAAATGTTCTCCTTTTGCACAACAGAGATGCAATACTGCCTACCTCATACATTGTTGTGAGGACTGAGTGAGAAAATGCACCTCAGGCACAAAATCTTACATTTTGTTTTGTTTTGTTTTGGTCATGGGGCTTGAATACAGGGCCTGAGTGCTGCCCTGCAGCTTTTCTGTTCAAGGCTAGTGCTCTACCTCTCTGAGCCACAGCTCCACTTTGGGTTTTCTGGTGGTTAATTGGAGATAAGAGTCTCACAGACTCTCTTGCATGGGCTGGCTTTGAACTGTGATCCTCAGATCTCAACTTCCTGAGTAGCTAAGATTACATGTGTGAGCCACCAAGGCTTCATTATCAAAGCTAGGCAAGAATAAAGATCCTTGTGCTAACGGTATTACCCAAGGTAATTACTGGCTCACAGCCAGTCAACAAACCAGATGAAAAGATCACACTTCAAACCCCTATCATAGCAAGTTCAATAACAATTACTAGTCATTTCATTACTAATCCCTTTCTGGGACCTCTGACTCTTTGTTTCCCAGATTTCCACCCTGGGCACCCTGAACACTCATTTTTTTCCTAAGTGATATTAAAAGCATTAAAAACTAAATAGGGCTGGAGATAAGTTGATACAATGCTAATTGCACACAGATATTTTATAATAATTTTGCAAAATTATAAATTCTTGGGATATGGTCCTCTTAAAAGTGAGAAGCATGCATGAGAGAATCTAATTTGAAGCTTATAATCCTAGCTACATGGGAAGCATATATAGGAGGATCATTGTTCAAGAAAGGCCTGGGCAAAAAAAAAAAAAAAACCAAGACCCTATCTGAAAAATAAAGCAAAAGGACTAAAGATGCAGCTCAAGTGGTAAAATGACTGCCTAGCAAGTATTAGATTGTGAGCTCAAATCCCAGTACCAATGGGAAAAAAAGCCTAATTCAAAGACACAGAATACAACATTGACACCAAGACTGAAAGGATCTAAATCAATCTCTCTTGCTCTCTTGTTCTCTTGCTCTCTTGCTTTGTCGCTCTCTTGCTCTTTCTCATTCTCATTTTCTCTCTCTCTTCCCCTTTTCAAAATTTTCCCCCTCGCTTTATATTTTCAGTGAAATAAAGCGGATATAATTGTCTCCCATTCAGGAAGGTCAATGAACCAATCATAAGCAGACAATCTTCCCTTCCAGAAACTTCACACTTGCTATCAAATCACAGAACAAAGGCAGGAAGCTCCATCCTTTGATTCACTGGGCAAGGATTTTGCCCACACCTTATCCACTGTCTGACTTCTCACCAAAGGAACATTTGCAAGATGAAAGATTTATATTCTGTGAAATATTTCACTTGTCATCAGCTAAGGACTCCAGGTTCCCTGGCAGTGCTGGTCAGTTCCGGGAAGCTTCCCTGAGCAGCCTTCCTCATAGGCAAGGCCACACTGCTCCCAAGTGGTTTTGTGGAGAAGCAGAAAGCCAGAAAGAACTGAGCCGGGAATGCACTCCAGACCTCTGGGGGTAGCCTCACACTCTAACTCCCTCTCTGCAGAGCCAGCCTCTGGCCCTTCCTCTCAGCCATCATGCCAGAGAGCTCAGCTCTCACAATTCCATGTTGCTTCTAGAAAGCAGCCCCTTTAAATAGACCTAAATTCTGCAAGGCTGGTCTTACAAAACAAACTCCTGCATCCAATGTGGGCATCACTGTAGTAAGAGGCTAAAAATCCAAATGTCAGGAGACCCTTCTTACTCTTTTTTTAAATAAAAGCCAAAAAGCAAGCAAAAGGAAAATGAAGAAAAAAACAGGCTGTAAATAATTATTAGGGCCTGTTACATAGAATTATTTACACACCAAAAACATTTCCTTACTCCTGAATCTACTTCTAGTCATTTACCAAGGTAAAGTAGGCTTCATAAGAAAAACCTATTGTCAGCCCATCCTTTGGTGAACAATTAAAAATACCATCTATCTTTATAATTAGTATTCTTGCAGCATTGATTGTCACTGCATCCCAAAAGGATGGACAGTTATTCCTAGCTCAATGATTAATGTGCTCAGAGTTTAAAGTCATCCCTCTTTATTAACTCTTATTTGACAAGAAAAGCCAAGTTGGGTACAGGCCTGAGTAACAAAGCAACTAAACTCTCTCCCCAGAAAAAAAAATCTCTGAGCTTTAACACAGCTCTATCACCTGGAGAAACCAGAATATACCCAAAGCACAGACCCCAGTCCAGATGAATTAAATTAGCAGTTCTATGATAGACACAGGAACCAGTGGGCTTTGAAGTTCAACAGGCATTTGAGAGCCACTGATACCAGATTCTCTATTCTAACTGCATATTAGAATCATCTAGAAAAGTTTCTAAACACCACTCACTCCAAACCAATGGAAACAGAATCTCTGGGTATGGTAGGTACTGAACTGTTTTGTTAAATTCCCAGAAGCTTCTGATGGGCAAAATGTTCAAAATGAAGTTAAATTACTTGGTTAAATTATTTGGTTTTATTACAAAATGTGTTCACAGTAAAAGGAAAGAATGAAAACATACAGAGAATAAAGAAAGTTATATATATATATATATATATACACATATAAGTATATGTGTATATATATATATATATACAAATGCTTTAGACATAAAAAACCCAAATCCTACCTACTAGAAATAACCATATCTAATTAAATCATTATTTCAGCTAGGGAGAAGATGGGGGAACATTAAGGATACATGTATATGAAGGAAAGTGGACTCTTAGTTCTTTAATTTAATGTTCCCATCACCTTCTTCCTGCTCTTGCTGCAGTTCTGGGAGTTAAAAGGGAGATTATGCTCCAGAGGCTTGGCCCTGCCCATGTGTGGGCACACATATGTATATTCCCTCCCTCCCTCCGACCCTCCCTCCCCCACCGCTACACTGGAGGAGGTTTGGGAGCTCCTGCCACTCTTTTCATCACCAGGAAGCTCTTTAAGTATTATATTTTGTGGGGACCTAAATTAGAAACATTTTATTCATTAAATGAGATTTATGAAGTAACAATTACCTCATTTGCCCATTTTTTAAATTAATCAGAGATTTATATAGCTCCCAATCAGAGGTGTTGATCAGTACAAAACAGCCCAGTCCTAGCACCAAGATGCAATAATGCCATCCTAGAGCAAAGAGAAGTGACACTTATTGAACCTGTACAATTTATCTTAAGTAGACTGGATTTTTTTGAAACACTAAAATATGGGAAACAAATCACTAGCAGTGAAAGCTTAGGAATATTTGAGGGAGGAAAGGAAACAAGCCAAATGATAAATATCCCTAGGGGAACAGGTTAAAAGGGAAAGGGTTAGAGAATGAGGGCATGGTTCCACTCCAATTCTGTACTGGTCTGGAATTTTATGCTGCCAATAATTACACACAAACCCTTGGGCAAATCAAGCTATCATCTCTGAACTATCGCTTCCCATTTATAAAATGAGGGTAGTTGGGCTAAAGTAAGGTTTGTCTTCCTGGGTCCTACTGATATTTTGGTCAGGATAGTTCTTCATTGTGGAACTGTTCCATTCCACTCACTTAGCAGAATCTCTGACATCCACTCTTTAATGCCTGTCCCAGGGTCCTCTACTTGTGACAACCAAACACATCTCTAGACATTGCCAACTGCCCTCCAAAGGGTGAAATTGCCCTGGGTGAACACTGCCATTCTTGAATAATTTTTTAAGGTATCTTAATTTTTGACTGTGGTCAAATTCTTTCTTTTTTTTCTTTTTGTAAATATATATTTTTATAAAGATACTGTACAGAGGAATTACAGTTACATGAGCAAGGTAATGAGTCCATTTCCTATCGAGCATTGTTACTCCCTCCTTTGTTTTTCCAAAAGAAGTAGCACGGATGAGTTCGATATACCTAGGAACTTATACATAAAAGGCCAAAAGCGAGAATGTGTAGAAATACTCTGTAAAGCAGATGTTCTCAATCTTGGATGCATTTTCAACTCAATTTGAGGAACTTTTCAAAGTCCCAAGGTCAAGGTAGAACTCTGACCCATGAAATGAGAACTTCAGGGATTGCACTGAGTTTTCTCAGTGTGACTCCAGTGTGATGAAGTCTGAGCATGACTGCAAGAGAGCTCAGTGTGAGAAGGAAATTAACAGTAGGTCTATTCATCAGTTCTCAGGATTCTGTTAATACTTCATTTTGATCAATAAGAAAACCCCAAATCCCATCTGTGCTAGCATTCTGCAAAGCACTAGGAAACAGGGTGTCTTTAATCAGGCCAGTCTCAAGC
>NW_012267279.1:5322224-5333513 GCF_000151885.1 Dipodomys ordii | reverse complement strand
ACTTAATAAGGAGCTAGCTGGCAATTCAATAAGAAAATTTATCCGGAGTGCTCTTGATCATGATTACAAGATTTAAATTCCATTTTGATCAATAACTACCAATTTATGTTACAATTCCTGATATTTCTGGTCTCCAATAATTAATGTCATTAAAAATGAATAACAGCTCTTTTTTTGTTTTGGTTAGCCTCATTTTTAAGTGCTTGTGGCCTATTGAGGAATCAAATATAAAAAAGAAAAGAGATCTCTAGGTCCAAAGATCTGTTAGTCAGATACTGCCATTAACTCCAACTTAAACCCTGACCAGGGTTGAAAGAGACTTGTGTCCAATATAGAGCTTCTGGAAATCTTAATACTATATGATTCTGACAAGCTATAGGCAATGATGTGCTAGATAAGGGTGGAGCTTGAGATTCTGTAGTTCTAAAAAACTTCCAGGTGACTCTCATATTGCTGATCATAGACTCGCAGTTTGAGCAGCAAAGTGTCAACACCATACAAAGCAAACCATGTGGCAAAGATTAACAGCCTTCTCAGGAGGCCCTAAATGCACAGTAGAACTGACCAACAAAAACTAGTCTCCAACTAATTGAATAAAGTCCTTGGGAATTTAAGTCTATCTTATTTGGTTGTCAAAACTATCATACAATAGCAGTACCTTCTATTTATCCAGGAAGCCCATCTCAAAAACATGTATCTAGCAATACAAAGACAACCAAGATCCTATTCTCTGCATCAATACTCTGAAGCAAGGAATAAATAAAACTAAAACCCTCTGGGTTACTTATAAATAACTCCCAATGCCAAATACAAGGAACTGGAAAGATCTTTAGCAATGCAGCTGGAGAGAAGAGAGACAGAGAGACAGAGAGAGAGAGAGAGAATGAAGTTAGGGCCAGCCCCCATCCTTAGTTTATTAAGCAACCCAATCATCATGTCTAACAACTTTGCTTGGAAAATAGGTTTTGTGCCAGATGGACATTTATTTCAGAAAATCAAATGGGCAACTTAATTTTAACCTCTCTGATTAAGTAGATCCTAGCCCATCTATGAACAGGCTTCCAGCCTTTCCCCCAAGGGGCTTGAGTGGTAACATGGAGAGCATGACCGTTTATTTGGCTTAAGGAACACATTAATTTATCTGGTTTATAGAATTTAAACATCTGACGAATGACAGTGTGGTTGATTTTATTCATCAGCTAATTGCTTTGCCACCTGGAGCTGAAGCTTTATATATGCAGCTTATAAAAGATCTGAAAAGGATCTCAATTATTCTTTAATTTGTTCCTTGAATATAAAGTAGGAAAATCTGGCTTAATCAAACATTGTCTCAATTCTACTGGGATATGTCTAGTTACCTTATAACAAGGTAAGCTTTCATTTAATCATATGATATGATAATTCCCCACTTTCAAGCCAAGTATCCTCTTAGTTACAATCAATTTTCCACTGAAAAAATAAACATTGTCTCTTTACTGAAATCCCAGTAGAGAAAAATAGCCTTTTTTAATGAAACTTGCTGCTAATACAACCACACTAGGAATTTCTGTGTAGGAATCCATTAAACCTCTAATTTGACATTGCTGGTGAATTGCAGAATAAAGCAAGTTCCATGAACAATTCTCTATGCACATGGCCATTCTTGGCACATGTGGTAGAAATGGATAATGAATGCACACGCGCATGCACACACACACACACAGAGCATTACTGGAATCTATTAAATCTCACTTAATAAATGTTTTAATCAAGTTGAATTCTACAATTTATCTGAGGGGTGGGGGAAATGGAGAAGCTAGCAGTCATGCAATTTCTTTAATTGTGCGAGCAAGTCTGAAATGCCAGCATGTGCTAGAAGTCTGTGATAAATCCCAAGGCATAAAAGCAGTAACTGGAAGGCAACCGGGACACTCCTGAAACAATCTTGCAACAAGCTGAAAGTTAGGTTGTAAGATATTGTATTAATAACCCAGGGTGCTATAGATTTAAAACCAAATAGTTGGTCCCTTTCTTACAAAATTTTCTCTTCCTTATCTCTTAAATAAGCCAGGAAGGTACAGAAAAGTCTATCTGGAAGAACTGGGCCAGGCATTACACAGGCTTTCAGAAGCAAAGCAAGTCACAGCTATCACTGGATCTGATAAGAAAGGGGGACTTCCTGAGCCTCAGGAAGCTGATTGGAGACATACAGGCCAACAAAGACTTAGGTCCTAGGAGCACTAAGAACGGAGCCTTGGATCCAAGTGCCTATACCCTGTGCCAAGAAACCCACCTGAAAGAAAGACAGGACTTAAATTCCTTAAGACTCATCCTATGTGCGGAGAGAAGGCAAAGGAAGACATCACAGCCCCCCCCAAAAAATCAGACCCAAGCAGAGGAAATGATAATAAGCAATAATGCAAAACACCAAGGACTGAGATAGGATGAAAAGATGAGAGCCAAACCAACCCCATTTCATCATCTTCCAAAGTACCTAGAGCTGAACTTTTCTTAAAAGTAGCATGCTCTTAAACAACAAAGGGCAGTCGAATGAAACCTGGAATGCTAGAACTGGAGGATATTTTAAGTGATATCTAACCCCTTGTACATATAGATGACATAAGTCTTCCAGATGTTTTGACTTAGTATAACTTAGGTCAAAAGAGCTGGAGCTCTGAGGTACAAATTCCAACCTCATAACTTACTAGCTGTGTTTCTTTGAGCAGTTTTTATGCCCCTGGAAAAGACAATAATGACAGTGCCTATTTCATAAGGTTGCATGACAAAGAAATAAGCCATAGAAAGAAATATTCTGATGTGTATGGATCAAATAATACATCCTTCTGTCATCATATTATAGACAGAATTGTGGCCTCCCCCAAGAAATGAACTCCCATTGTACTGCTCAGTACCAGAGCACTGGAACTAGACTGTTCAGAATGTGACAGTGTTCAGTTACCTTGAGAAAGGTAACTGAGATTAAATGACATCATAACCCAATATGACTGGTGTCCTTCAAAAAATGAGAAAAAAATCCATCAGGAATACAAGTGAACAGAAAAGGGGGAAAAATGTGAAGATAGAAGACAACAATCTACAAGCCAAAGAAAGAAGCTTCAAGAGAAACCCACTCTAATGATCCCTTGATCTTAGACTTCCAGCATCCAAAGCTGTGATAAAACAAATTCCTTTGACTGCAGGGTGGCATTGTAGAAACTCTATAAAAACTAATATAATCACCATCATCAGTATCTGGTCCCTGTCACACTGCCTACAAAAGGTGGCACGGGATGGAGATCAAGTTCAATCAACAGCGTCCATCATCTGCACCTCCTCCATGTTACTTTCCTAAATTCCCTATTCTATCTGTGATGCTAAACAGGGGTTCTTTACCTGTTATCAGAAGCCATGATATTATTCAAGGCAACATAGAAAGCATAAGAAATAGACAACTGGAAGAAAATCAGGAATCTCTGTCTTAAAGATAGATGGTGCTTTTAAGATTTATGGCTTCTGAACTCTAGCAGTAATCCAATCTAGAACCCGTGGATGTTGCCATGGTTTCTCTGAGTTGGTTCTTTTGAGTGTATTGTTGGATTTATGCCACATAACTGGCACATGAAAAAAGGCAAGCAAGAACCCCAGGGGAAAGAACCAATAAAATTGAATGTTTCTCACAAGACTTCCAGTTGGAAGCACTTTGGGAACATATGTAATTTGTGTGGTTACTTTCCTCCCTTCTGTCCACAGTAGGTTTTCTAGATGCTCAGTTCTAGGTATACTCCTAGTTGGTTATGCAAATACATCGATCCCTACTCCACCACAAGTAGCTTCCCTGAGATGAAAATGATATAATGTCATGTGAGTTCCTACCAAAACACAAGTCCTCCCTCTTCACAGTGTCCCATGGGTAGTGGAGGAAACAGGTGAGGCTGTCTTTATATCTTTCAGAAAGCAAATGACATGTACACCCCAGATTTTTAATCAAATTTCTCTTCTTCCCCCAGACAGCCATGCAAACACCCACGTACATGTCTGTACCTATGTCTGTTTGCATATTTCATTATGCCCTTAACAGCTCTCAATCTAATTGCATTCCACAAAGAAGGAATTGGTAGATTGGAAGATAGAAGTGGTGAGTTGAGCAGAATATATATATATATATATTCTGATGCTCCTTTGTCTAGATTCCTTGAAAATATTTTCATTTATCGGCAAGTACTACTTACGATAGAGGTGTTTGTTGAGTTGTGCCTACAGGCTTAGTGTAGTATCTGAAGAAGGAACACAATAAAGCAAAAACATGTGGCTCATGACCTCTCAGGACTAAAGCTTACCTAGGTGGAGACTAGACCTTCTTGCCCTACTTGTTCCAAGTATGACAAAGGAGGAGGCTGCAATGCTTGGTAAGAAATGTATCCATTATCCTGCCCACGTAATAGTAACCCCTCTGTACAGTATGTTCACAAATAAAATAAAATTTAATTTAAAAAAATATATACAACAACTCAATGCTGTTCATAATTAAGAGACAACTGTAACAGGATGTGCTAGAGGTAGTATGCAGGCATTCAGCAAGCCTAGAGGCCTAGAAGTTCCTGATAACGTAATAGTGGATCTCAAGGATCTGAAATATGGGAAAATTTGGTTTGGCCACAATCTAAGGCCAAATTTGGAGTACCAGATATATAAGGAAGGAGCAGTATCTCAAGACAAACAAAATGTGGCTTATCCATACATCAAATGTTAAATGAGATTAACCATTAAATGAAAAGGAATCAAGTGCCAACACATGTTTTAAATTGGAAGAATTTTGAACATAGCTGAACAATAAATAGTTCGCCAACAGCAAAAGACAAGATATGATTCCATTTGTATAAAATACTCCGAGTAAGCTAATCTAGAGGGATAAAAGGATTGTGCTGGTCTAAGGCTGGAGGGCTGGAGAAGATAGCTAGAAGCTAAGAGGCTTCTTTTCAAGCTGATAAGAATGTCCTAAAATTGACTCTAGTGATGACCATACAACTTGGAACAAAGTGGATTGCATCTTATGGGAATTATATCTCAATAAAGTAGTTTTTAAAAAATACCACCATACCCTTAAATATTTCCATGCTTTCTTAGGTTCAAATATTCCTTATTCATGAATTATTACACCAACGGGCCTACATGTGATACAAAAGTATACCTTTATTTGACCTACCAGTCATATCCATTCTCTGGTCTTTCAAATTCCCTGCATATCCACCATTCTCCTAATCATTCCTCATTGAGAACACAGTTTGTTTTTTCTAGAATTTTACCATGCTTTACAAGATAACTTTCTGGTATTATAAATAACAACTCTATGTCTAATGGAACCAAGATAAAAAGATTAAAAACATCAAATTCCCTTTTAAAAATGTTTGCTCCAAGAGGATGAACCCAAACCCAGATAAACAAGCAATGTGCAAGATTCTTTCTTATCTTCAATTACTAAAAGTTCAAATATCTCACAAAGTTTATAATTCTTGATTTGCTTTATTAAAATTAAAGCCTAAATAGCTGTAATCATTATGCCTGTAATCCTTGCTACTTGGGAACCTGAGACTTGGAGGATTGAGGTTTGAGGTCAGCATAGGCTTCTGCCTATGCTGCTTCTGCTTTTCTAAGCCTATACGACTCCACCAGAACCAGCAAAAAAGCAGGACTGGAAGCATAACTCAAAAGGTAGAGTGCCAGCCAAGCAAGCAAGTGGAGCAAATATAGGGCCCTGAGTCCAAGCCCTAGTACTGGCAAAAAAAAAAAAAAAGCAGAGAGATGAGGACTGAGGGCTGAGTCTGGGGACTAACAACACGAGGTACCAGTCACCAGAACTGAGCTAGCCATTACTGCCACCAAATATCAACCCTATCAGCAATAGAGACCAGCACTGCTTCTCAAACAGCACCATCCTCAACAGGCAGTGTGATTCATCTTGATTGGAACTGAAAAGCACACTAAAGATAATTAATTCGCTGGTTAAAAGAAAATGCTAGAGTGCCATATGTAAAGTCAGAAGACAACAGAATAGTAACATTTTGAGCCTGTGCTCATAATGGATGATTTCCATCCTTTTGGTGGTTAACCATTTCTAAGTACCGTATTCATTCCAATTTAACTGACTTTACTAAGCTTACAAACTGGGTTACTACCTGAGTGTTCTTCCACAGGCATTGGCTCCTTAGCAGTAAGCCATATCACTGTGGGGCTCATAAAATAACTCCTTGAATATTTCACTACTGCTGTTAAAGAGCTCTTTGAACACTCAGCCATTCTGCCCCTCCCCACCCCCTCCCCTTCTCAGACAGAAAAGAAGGCATCAAAATAAAGAAGCCAAAAAAAAGAAGATAGAAAAGAGCTTTCTGGCTTTTCTCTCTTGCCTTCTATCTCCCCCACACATTTCGTTGCTTCTTCTCACCACCAAATATAGCATCCCTGGAAAAACAATTGAGTGGAGTTTTTGTTCCCCTTTAAACTGCAAAAAGAACACAAGAAATAAACATGCCATCTGTTAGCGATGGATAATTTTGGGTACTGAGAATATAGACTCTTACTATCAGCCAAAGAAACAATAGATCAATTTTATTTTTTTTTCTTTTTATTTTTCTGTATTTAAATATTTTTAACAAATAAAATTCAGAGAAGCATGCCTCAAGACCTGCAAGCTCTTTCTTAATTTCAATTAAGAAACTATTTCAGTATAACATCCTGGCATGCTATGATCCAATTTAAGTGAGAAATGGGGGGGGGGTCAGGGCCTGGGTGGGGCCTGGCTGTCCCTGAGTTCTTTTTGCTCGAGGCTAGCTCTACCACTTGAAACACAGCTCCACTTGTGAGCTTTTTGTGGTTAATTGGAGATGAGTCTTCCTGCCCAGCCTGGCTTCAAATTACAATCCTCCGATCTCTGCCTCCTAAGTAGCTAAGATTACAGGCATGAGCCACTGTTACCCAGTTTCCTGGAAAGCTTTCTACCTCCTTCCTCATTATCACATTCCCATCCTTCACCCCAGAAATTATACTTTCCCATCTAGCACTTACAAGTCATACTTACGGGGATAATTGGGATTATTTTTTATTTATTTTGAGATATTGAGAGATCCACAGGACATTGCAAATAGATATAAAACCAGGTCTTGGTCTGGGAATGTGGCTTCGTAGTACAGTGTTTGTCTAGCATGCATGAGGCCCTGGGTTCAATTCCTCAGTACCTCATAAATAGAAAAGGCCGGGAGTGGCACTGTGGCTCAAGTGGTAGAGTGCTAGTCTTGAGAGGCTCAGGGACGGTACCCAGGCCCTGAGTTCAAGCCCCAGGATTTTCAAAAAAAAAAAAAAAAAAACAGGGCTTAGGTACCCTTCACTCAGCGCTCTCCAGTATCAACATCTGACAGAACTGTTGAACTACAGTGTAATATCAACACCAGGAAATTGAAATACTATAAATCATAAAGGTATCAGGAGGTAGAGGCAGGAAAACATGCAGGCCAGCTTGGGCTACAGGGCAAGACCCTGTCTCAAAAAAATAAGGGCAGAAGATGCAGCTCAATGATGGAGTACTTGCCTATCACATACAAACCCATCCCTCCCACCCGCACACACACACACACACACACACACACGCACGCGCACACACACACACACACACACTCACACACACACAAAGAAGTTTTATGCAACTATCTCATGATACCCACAAGAATAGCTTCGTGAATTTCATTATATAGTTGCTTTACACAACCTTCCAAACAATGAAGAAGGAAGATTGGGAATACTCTGACTGCACAAGGCCCTATCCTCTCATACTACCTCTCTGGCCATGCCCACTCACTGCCTCCTCCATCACATCTTTACATTCTAGCAACTACTCCATCTTTGTAATGAGGCTATTTCACAGCTATTTTATATGAGGAGTCATTTGATAATAGTGTCGTTTGGGAGTTGGTTTTTATTTTTGCTTAGCACAATCTCTTTGAGGCTCCTGCAAGATGTGCATGGGTCAATAGTTTATTCCTTTTTATTGCTAAGTAAGATTCTGTAGTGTGATGTACTATAGCTTAACCACTCCTCACTCATTGAGGGGTATGTGGGCACTTTACAGCTTGGGCTATTAATAAATGAACGATGAGCATTTTTGCGCAATACTCACTGTGAAGAAGTTTTCATGTCTCTGAGATAAATGTCCCAAAGTGGAATGGCTGAGATACATATTTTGCTTTTCAAGAACTGTCTAATATATTTCAGAGTTATTATTCATTCCCATTCATGATGTGTGAGTGATCCAGTTTCTCTACAAGCTTGCCACTGGTTTAATCATTGTTTTGCATTTTAGCCATTCTAAGAGGTTTACTTCATTGTGGTCTTAATTTGAATCTCTATAATACCTAATAATGATGAGTGTCTTTAAAGGTGTTTGTTATCAGTATATCCTCTTCAAAAATATCTGTCCTACTTTCTCGTGGGATTATTTAATCCAATAAAATGTAAGTGTGTTTTCTATCTTTTAGATACAAGCTTTTTGTCAGATAAGTGATCTGCACATTTTTCTCTTTTTTTGTACTTTTTTATTGTAAAAATGCTGTACAGAGGGGCTACGGTTACATGAACAAGATAATGAGTACATTTCCTATTGAGCATTGTTGCCTCCTCCTTTGTTTTCCCCCTACCATCCCTTCCCTCCCATCTTCACAACTATTCCCCAACCCCCGCCGAAGTTGTAAAGTTTGTTTTCAACATAGTGTTTTGTACATCTCATTGTTACAATGGGTATCCTTATTTAAGCATTTTGTTTTTCCCTTCCCCTCCCCAAATTAGAGAAGTGTGTATTAATTAGAGAAGTGTGTATTCAAGATGCAGGGCACTGACATCAAATATAGTGAAAATAGGGGTTATACCATGGGGGAGGAACATACAAACAAACAAAAAAATCACATGGTACATTATAAATATGTTAGAAACAATAGCAAGAAAGAAAAAAGATATTTGTGTCCCTATCTTGGGGTTCATTTCGCTTAACATCATCTTATATGGTTATATGTACATAGCTTTTGACCTTTTCTGCTTGTCCTACACAAGTACTAGTTATTGAAAATAAAGGAAACCATGGGACCTATGTTTCTTTGGGCCTGGCTTACTTCACTTAATATAATTTTTCCGAGTCTTTCCATTTCCTAACAAATGGGGCATATCTTAGCTATGGTAAATAATGCTGCGATAAACATAGTTGTGCTGGTAGCCTTAGTACATATTTGTTTGTAATCATTTGCGTAAATGCCTAAAAGTGGGATTGCTGGGTCATAGGGGAGTTCTATGTGGAGTCTTTTGAGGAACCTCCATACTGCTTTCCAAAGTGGTTGAACAAGTTTACACCCCTAACAACTGCACATTTTTCTTAATCTATCATTTGTCTTTTCATCTGTTAGCATAGTCTTTCATAAAGTAAAATGTTTCCATTTTGAGGAGGTTCAATTTGTCCAATTGGATCTTCATTGATAAATTGTTAGCAAATTTTCTACTTTTATGAAGTATGTTTCATAAAATCTAGGAACTCCTTGCCTAGTCACAAATATTTTTTTCCAAAAAAATGCATAGTTTCTGGTTTTACCTTTAAGTCTATGATGCATTCATTTTGAGTTACTTTTGTATAAAATGTGACATTTAACACCCAACTTTTTGCCACAGGACATCAATTATCCCAGGAATACTTTTTGTTCAAGCCATTCCTTCTCCATTTCATTGTTTTGGCCCCTTTCTCACTAATTAATTGAGCATATCTGTGTGGATTTGTTTCTGGGTTCTCTATCCCTCTACAAATACTATACTATCTTGAACACTACGGCATGTAACAAGCCTTAACATTAGAAAGAATAACTTCTCCTACTTTATTCCTTTCTCAAATTTGTTTTAGCTATGTTGCAGCTTTTCCTTTTCCATGTGAATTTTAGCACAAGTTTATCTATGTCTACAAAAAAAACTTCATGGAGCTTCTGATAGGAATTAGATTAAACCTATAAATTAGTTTACTATAGTTGTGTCTCCCAATCCATGTTTTTGAAAGTAGTTAGGGCTTTCATTTCTACAGCATACCATTCTAGCATCTATTTTGTTAAATTTACACCTAAAAATTTCCCTTTTTTTCGGTAACTGTAAATGACACTGTGCTCTTACTTCAGGGTAGTGTTGATGTTGATCATACAGCTTTAACCTTGTTGGACTCACTTATTTCTAGAATTTTTTTTTGTTTTATGTAGATGTTTTCCAATCTTCTACATGCATGTTCACATTATCTGCAAATTGTGACAGTTTTCTCTCTTCTAATTTTCAGGTCTTCTTTTTTCTTACCTTGTCACAACAGCTAGGACTGTAGGTATTATGCTTAATAAGACTGATGAAAGCAGACATAATTACTGATTCCCATTCTTAAGGAGCAAGCATTCCGTTCTTTGTTAAACACAGTATTTGCTGAATTTTTTTATTTTTGGTAGACAGTGTTTGTGAGTTTGAGGAAGTTCCTCTTATGAATAGGAAGTTTCTCTTATGAATAAGAATTAGATTTTGTGGAACTTTTTCTACCTCAATGGATTTTACCAATAACATTAAAATGGTGGGCTGCAAACCGGACATTGGTGGCTCACACTTGTAATCCTAGCTAGTTAGGAAGCTGACGTCTGAGGATCATAGTTCAAAGACAGTCTGAGCAGGAAAGTATGTGAGAATCTTATCTCCAATTAACCACCAAAGAGCCAGAAGTGGAGCTGTGGTTCAAGTGGTAGAGCTCTAACTTTGAGTTAAAAAGTTCGGGGACAGAGGGAGTCCGGGAATATGGCGGAGGAGAAGCTGGAGTCTAAGTAAGCTCTCGCATAGAAAGCAATTTTAGAGTTTCAGTGAACAGTCATAAGTCAGAGAATTACACCAAGTGAATCATCACAGGACAGAGAGTTAGGCCAGAGAAGGACACCCAGGCAAGGAGACACTTCTGAGCCCTTGTCAGCAGCCACCACGGCGGCGGCAGCTGTGACGGTGGCGGGCGAGCCCAGCCGCCATACCTGAGCAACAGAGAGTCCGGGACGAAGGAGCCAGATGCAGCAGGCGAGCGGATTCTACTCAACACCAGCAAGAACCGACAAGGAGCAGACATCTTCATCCTGCAGTTCGCAGACCAGAGACAACCCAGGAACCAAGACTCGGCGTGAGTAGAAGCCCGACGTCCTCACTCCTTCTCAGGGAGCAGAGGAGGGAAGGCCACCCCTCCCCCGCCAGCACCGGTGATCTCCATCTTGGATACCGACAAAGCTC
>NW_012267279.1:5274744-5315229 GCF_000151885.1 Dipodomys ordii | reverse complement strand
AAAAAAAAAGTTCGGGGACAGCACCCAAGCCCTGAGTTCAAGCCCAAAGATGGGAACCCCACCTCCCAAAAAGGTGGACTGCACTGATTCATTTTCAGATACTGAACCAGCCTTGAACATCTGGAATAGACCCCCCCTTTGTAATAGTCTAATATTCTTTTTTGGGGGGGGTCTCATGGGGCCTCAACTCTGGGCCTGGGGGCTGTCCCTCAGATCTTCAGCTCAAGGCTAGTGCTCTACCACTTGTGCCACAGCGCCACTTCCGGCTTTTTTTTGCTTATGTGGTGCTGAGGAATCGAACCCAGGGCCTCGAGCATGCAAGGCAAGCGCTCTACCACTGAGCCACCTTCCCAGCCCATAGTCTAATATTCTTTTAATACACTGTTGGACTTGATTTGCTAAACTTTTATTAAATGCTTTTACATCTAATTGTCATTAAATTGCAAAATTCTATTAAATGTTTTTCTGTCTAAGTTTTCTTTTCCTATGTGTGTTTTCTTTGCCTGGTTTTAGAACTAGTGTAATACTTCATAAAAATGAGTTGGAAAATGTTCCTTTCTTTTCTCTGAGAAATTATATAAAGTTAGTATTGATTCTTTGAATGTTTGATAGAATTCTCCAGTAGAATCATTTAGGCCCAGACATTTCTTTTTTAATGGTTATCTAATTAAAATTTCAATTTTAAGTTGCTAGTAGTTTGATGAAAGTAGTTTACTTAATCATCACTAAGTTTTGGAAATTTGTGAACTTAAACAATTTGGTCTATCTTCTAATTTCTCATTTATTCATAATATTCCCCTTTTACTAGCAATGAGATCCCTTGCTTTGTTTCTGATATTGGTAAATTGGCAAATTATCTTTTTCTTATCTTTGTCTATCTTGCTAGAGATTGACTAATTTAGCAAAGTGTGTTAGCACACAGCTGTAAAGTCTCAGCTACTGAGGAGTATGAGGCAACAGGATCTCAAATTTGAGGTAACCAGGGAAAACATAGTGAGACCATTTGTCAGGAAACTGGGAATTTAGCAATTTCATTGATTTCTTTTGAATAACTAACAATTTTTTCTTTCCTTAATTTTCTGTATTATTTTCCAGTTTTCAGTTTTACTTAATTCTTTTGTTCATTTATCTCGCTTTCCTTTTCTAGTTTCTTGGGGTGAAAATTTAGATTAGTGAATTGAGAGGTTGTCTCCAAAATATCATTTAATATTATAAGTGGGGTTGTTGTTTTAATTTTTATTTAGTTGGATGTATTTTTTGTTTCTTGATTGCCTTGTATATTGTTGACAACTGTATTGTTTAGTTTCTGAGTGATTCAAGAAACACTCAGAAATATAATATTGTATGAATATAAATATAAATAAAATAGTATTTATCTATTGTCTCTTTGTTAATGATTTCTAATTTTACTTCATCATGGCCCAAGAACATACTCCTTAGGATCCCAGTCCTTTGAAATTTGAAGTTTGCTTTATGACCCAAGATATAGTCCACCTAGATATATGTATATATACACATATATACATATATATACACATATATACAT
This sequence comes from Dipodomys ordii, assembly GCF_000151885.1. Taxonomy (NCBI): domain Eukaryota; kingdom Metazoa; phylum Chordata; class Mammalia; order Rodentia; family Heteromyidae; genus Dipodomys; species Dipodomys ordii. The sequence continues at coordinate 5,313,683 of NW_012267279.1, read as the reverse complement.
ATATATGTGTATATATACATATATCTGTGTGTATATATATATGTGTATATATACATATATCTGTGTATATATATATATGTATGTACATATATCTGTGTGTATATGTATATACACTTATATATGTATATATGTATACACATATATACATATATATGTATATATACACATATTATACATATATTCTTCTATTTTGCTTGAGGTATCCTACAAATGTCAATTCAATCCTGTTGTTTGATGATATTGGTCAGTTCCTTTATATCCTTGATGATACATCTAGTTCTATCAATTGCTGAAGATCAATTGCTGGAGTCCCCAACTATTAAAAATATATCATCCTAGTTCTCCTCTCCAACCTAAGAATCCTTTCTGAAACCTACTGGTTTAAAGAACTCAAAGTACAGGAGTCATTCCCTGGACCAGTACTGACATTTTAAACCAAGGGTCTAAGCACTAGCAAAATATGATAAAACCTGGGTCTGTGATCTAATTTTGTAGATACAGAGATGCAGCTAACTATCCAAGTTGGTTGATGGGATAGAAATGAATCAATACATAGGCTGGGAGAAACAAAGAGTTGCATGGAGCAATCAACAGTCAGGAACCAGTCAAAAAGTGACAGAAATGGGGATCCAGGACCTTAGGATGGCATAGAAAGTTCTATTTGATTTCATTTAAGCCTTGATGACCTCGGACTCCTATAGCAGAGTCAATGAATCCCTTCCATACCATACTGCTCATCTTAAAGGCATCCAGAGCTTGTATCATAACCCAAAGAAATTCATTGCTACCAGGACAATGGGAAGAAACTTACAGATGTATTCCCTCAACATTCTAAAACCATTCCATAGAATTCTCACTTTATTGGACCTATACATCTCATTGGCCATGGTCAAGGGCAGAAATAACTACTATGGAATCATTAGGTAAAATAAGATCCCTAGACACAGGCATAAGAATGACTTTAACAAAAAGAATTAAACGCTCTTCTAACTTTATCTAATAGGTAGAACAGAGCATCTAATAACCTACTTATCCTAGAACTACAAATTTGATGTCACACATGCTCAATCTACTGTCTCCATTATGTTATTCAATTGGCAGTGACTCTGAAAGGACTCTCTTCCTTTGCTACCAATATTCCAAACTATTTGACAAGAAATCCAGCTTAAGGCACTGTGCTTTCCTACAAGGCTGGAATTCATTCCCAAATACACAAGGCACTGGGGCTGGCCTGGAGCCATGCCCTCAAAGACCCATAACAGATCTGATAGAAAGTAAAAGAAGCCTTCAGGAGATGCTGAGCACTCCTAGTCTTTGCACATCGACCTGAAGCTCTTCTGGGCCTTCACATTCATTGCTTTCGCCCAGGCAAAGAGAAAGTTTCTGGCCTCGCCAGGTTTTGTTTCTGTGGTCTCAGAATCCTCCAACACACAAGAAGACCTACAGACACACAATCACAAAAGAAGTTCCAAGGCAACTTCTGAATCTTTCACGTTGCATTGTTGCCAGAGAAAGATGAAACAGAATGCCCCCCATAGGAGATTACTGACTTATCACATACTTTAAATGAAGCACAAAAAATCTACCCTAAAACAAAGTAGAACCAGCGCATTTGCACCAAGAAAAAAAAAATCATCAATCCCACAGTAAATGAAAGGCTAAATACACTGAATTGGATCACTGGCTCATCAAACCAAGATGGCATGTAGTGGTAATGTGCCGCTACAATCCAGCACTGGGCCCCAACAATAAAGCCGGGACTGTAATTACTATAATGACCTCCCACTGCTATTGTGTCTTTAATTAAGTCTTTATCAGTAGGCATTTGCCACTTAAACCTAACTCACTGTAACTACGGCAGCGTATCATCTACATTTTCACAAAGAATTACGGAATCATATTTCTGTCACAAAGATGAAAGGGAATATTTTAGTTCAAGTGCCATTTGCAGACAAGCTGCATAAAGAAAAATCAAGCTGTCCTTCAGCAGCACTTTCTGACAAGTGAAACTCCACTGAGAGATGCCAAGGGGGTTTGTGGATGTGTGTTTTGGCTTTACCCAATTTCTTTTCACCACAACTCCACTTCCTTCTACATAAACTCCAGGGGGAGGCAGGGAATGACACCAAACTAATAACACACTTGATTACATAAAATTTCTTGAGGGGGGATAGAGCGGAAACACTCATGTGAGGCCTAAAGATGCTGAGCCAGATTGTCCCAGATCATACCAGGGTAAGCCACTAGACAGATCTATACCTCCCACCTCATCCGTGTGTCCCCTTCTCACTCCACTGCCCAGACGCCCCAGAGCTGCAAAAACCTGACTCATCCAGCAAGCTGCACTAGACCTACCCTGGGCCTGAAAAGACCACATTCCAAGTTCAAGTTTCCAGGCATAATCACTTCCTGACGTGAGCATGAAAGTGAGCACTCAGATGGCGTTTTGGCAAAGCCTAGCTACATGGGCCAGACAACCGTCTGTCAGGACAGACAATACCTCCCCCATCACACACACACACACACACACACACACACACACACACACACACCACACACACACACACACCACCCCACTCTGCCAGCAGCCTCTCCCTCTGCAGTTCTAACCCTTCAGGAAGAGGAACATGAGAATCCACAAGGTTCTCACTTCCCAGAGGCAACTCAATCAACGTGGGAGTCAGAGAAAGTCCCCATCCATCCCCTATCCACCACTCCCTCCTCCTACAGCCAACAAGCCTAACCAGCACCGGCCTCTACCAAGTGGCCAGGCCAAAGCACGAACATCATGCTTATGTCCATCACCAAAACCCTGACCCTCCAAAAAGCCTAGATTCTTCCCAATTTGGGGAAAGGGCTTGACATGCTGGGATAAGTGCTGAAAGGGTACAAGGGTAAGGGGAGTCTAGGAAGAGGAAAAGGTGGAGTGGGACCCTGCCATAGGAGCCCGGGACTCTGAAGAGTTGTGCAGCTGTGCTTTACCCAACACAAAGATGTAGGAAGTGTCAGCTTGTTTATTTCAGGAATCCCAACTCCTGCTGGGAAAGCCTAGTGCTGCCAAACAATTTCCACCTCTTTTCAGTGTCATCTTTGGCCGCTTGCCTTTCTGTGCTAATTTCATTTTTAACAACGTAAAGGATTTGGCTGGACACAGAAGAACTGAAAATGAGAACAAAATGGAGAGTCAGGGAGGAAGCAGGCTTCCTCAGGAGGACCTGAGGGGAAATCCTATTCGATTTTCTCCTGCATATTTGCACCCACTGCAGAGCATCTCAGGTTTTCCCACCTTCACAGGGACACCTGCGGGGAAGGTGCTACCCCCAGCTTAGGCGTGCTTAAGGCTGCTGGCTGGCTCCTACTACTGCCTTCCCAATGCCAGTGACCTAGCCAAACCTGCAAAACCCAGCAATAAATTCTATGTTTGAAGTAGAAATCCAAATTGTCCTGAGCCCTGAATTCAACAATAATTTCAAGATGACTTCTGGTTTTTTTTTTCTGCGTCTTAAAAATAAAACTATACATGTATGTATATGTGTGTGTATATATATATATATATACACACATAGAGAGAGAGAGAGAGAGCTCTGGAACACATAGATATAAGCAGGAAGCTAAACCCAGTGATTGCCAGCTGGTAGGCATGGCATCTCCCTTCCACTTGTCTTTGAACTGTGAAGGGCTCTTCTCAGGAGAGGTATGTGTCAGTGATTCTCAAGATAACCCTCTCACTGGCTGCCTGCTCTGCCCCTCCTTCCTCAGCTTGTCTCTGGTCCAGGATTGCTGCTGTGGATGAGTCTTTCCTGGGGTCTACACACAGCTAGGAAGGATCTTGGCAAGTGTCAGAGAGAAAACAGTGCTCTGAGCTTGGTGGGTCTGTTTATGAGGACTGTGGCTGCTGTACTCAGCAAGCCTTCCCAAACAGCTCATACCCAGGTCCCCAGCCCTCCTCCATCAAGCCTCATGGGGAGCTTAGACTGAGAACTGTTTCTGCTAATGCTCTCATCTGCTACCTTTTCATCTGACAAAGGACCTGGCCAGGTGATGAGAGACAGAAGCCAAGATCCACTCTATGTCTCATACAAATGCTTGGCTTTCGTGGGGCCAAGGTATCTCCTAATGACTGACATGTTTCTAGTTCTTTATCATACTGACTTTTGTACATGTATGGATGTTTCTCTGGGTAAATGCCAAGATTCTCCTTGGAGGGAAAAAAAATGTCCTATTCCTATTAAACAGTCTAAAATTACCATATACCTAAAAAACTTATTTGCTAGAAAGAATCTCTTCTAGATCTTCTTTTTACCAAACAAAACCAAAAACCATGGAGCTGAGCCCAAAACACTTCATAAATATTTGTCAAATATAAGTAAAGGATGCATGAATAAATACATGCATGAATTTTTCCCTAGAGAGAAACCTGATTTCCTGCTATGTTCCTTGTTTTCTTTATCCTCAAGCTCCCTGTTGATGACTGCTTAAGACGCCATGTGTTATTTTCTCCATGGAAGGTGACAGGAGAAATACAGGAGATAAGAAAGCTAATATTCATTAGCATGAAAGAAAAATACAAATAGGGAAAATGAGATAATGGGAGAGGTATCATCAGCTTAGAAGACCTGTTCTCAACCTGCCTGTGCATTAGAATCCCCAAGGAACTTCAAAAATTCCTGATGACGGAGATTGACTTAATTGGTATGGGGTGTGATCTGACTATTGAATTTTTTTAAGTGTCCCAGGTGATACACAGTACAGCCAAATTCAAGAAACACTGCTTTGTCATTAAATGTCTGCCTGAAGGTCTGTATTCTTGTATGAGAACAGCAGATTTGGCTCTGAGCCTTTAGCCACAGAGATTAAAAGAAGGAAACAAGGATTCATTGTACAATCCAGTGTTCATAGAATAAAATAAAACCACAGTTCACAGTGAGCCAGACCAGTAAGATTTGTCCAAAGATCCTCATGAAGTAGACATGAAAATGAAGCAAGCAATCACCACTCCAACAGCATCAATCAATGCATCTTTACTGAGCACCTACTATGAGATAAACTCTGTCTCAAAGGCCCTGGAGACAAAAATATGAACAGACCTGAAACTTCCTGACTAGAGGTGATTAGCACATAACATCCATTGCCTCTTCTCATCATTAGGGAAAAATAAAAAAAATTTAAAAAAGAATTAAATAGAGTCTGGGAATGTGACTTAGTGGTAGAGTGCTTGTCTGGCATGCATGAAATTTGATTTCTCAGTACCACATAAACAGAAAAGGCCAGAAGTAGTGCTGTGGCTCAAGTGATAGAGTGTTAGCCTTGAGCAAAAGAAGCTCAGGGATAGTGCCCATGCCCTGAGTTCAAGCTCCAGGAGAGAAAGACAGAGACAGAGGCAGAGAAAAAGTGAGAGAGGAGAGGCAGAGAGAGGGGGGGAAGGGAGAGAAAGAGAAAGAGAGAGAGAAAGAGAAAGAGAGAGAGAGAATTAAATACTGTTATTTTCCCAAAATATAGATCTGGATTCAACAAAACAATAAAATCAGGTACAGTGTTTAATAAGGCAAAATTCTCATAGATCAGTTAATATAACAATGTTTTGATGTCTTGGAGGGGGTAAGAAGTACTCAAGGTTGTTTATGTTTCAATGTGGAATGATAATACCATTCTGACCACTTTTCAATTAAAGCAAGTCTGTACACACATATGCATATATATAGGTTGGTCACTGTGGCTTTCTTTCTTTCTGTTTCTTTGTTTCTTTTCTGTGCTAATGATCAAGCCTATGGCCTAACATGTTAGGCAAGTGCTCTACCATTGAGCTATATCTCCAGCCCATTGTATTATTTCTAACAGCAAAAGACTATACAACAACAACACAATGAGAAACTGGCTGGCTGAACTATGGTACATCCATGCAATGGCATAGTATGCAATTACAAAACAAATGGGGAAGATCTTTAAATCTAATATTATAAATTTTTAAGAAAGACAATAGGTATCATATAATTGATCTTTTGGGGTAAGAGAAGAAGGAACATATTCTATGTTTTCTGTATATAATTAAACAAAATGCCAGGGTGAACAATAAAAATCTAATCATAATGATCAAGATAGAAGAAAGCAAGAAGGATAGTGAGAATGGGTAGAAGTTTTTAACCACATGTGTTTTTAATACTTTTCTTGGTGGTAGCAGTGTTTTAACTCAAGGTCTCACACTTCCTAGGCAAGTGCTCTTACCCTTGAGCCACAACTCTAGCCGTGTGTTTCTCTGGTTATTTCTGAACAGGGTTTTGCTTCATTCCCAAGTGCATGCCTGGGCAGGATAGACCTCTGTCGGGCTTCCCATTGTAACAAGGACAGCAGGCAGGCACCACTATGTCCAGCTTTCCATTAGGAAGAAGTCTCATGAACATTTCTGCTGGGACTGGCCTGGAAACATGATCTTCCCCATCTCAGTAGGAGGGATTATAGGCATGAGTCACTGGTACCAGCTTTATTTTTATACTTCTTAAGTCTCCAAACATATGGAAGTATTACTCATTCAAAAAGGCAAAACAAAGAATAAGAAAGAGAACTGTGTGTCAGCTTATATCCTTCAGCTCTTAAGCAATAGAGCTCAAATTTGAACCCATGTCCCTCTGCTCCCAAGTTCATGTTCTCCACCCCCACCATGCTTGCCTTCCCTAAAACCCAGGGAAAACATTCAGGTGCAGAGGACCTTGTTCCCATGTTCAGATCTCTCCTATAGTGGTTCAGGATCTGCCCACAATTTTCTTTTGCTTTGTTTTGCCTTTTTAATCTCCCTCAAACACTCGGACAGTAGGATTCAGTCAAGTGAAAAGCCACCTGCAAGGAATGGAACTCTTTCCCTCAGTCAAGTTGGGTAAGTTTAAATTTATAGCCCTGTGTAATCCAAGCATTTAGAGCTCATCTGTTTAGGGTGAGTTGTGTGTTATAAGCTCTCCTGGTAACAAATAACAATACTTGCCAAACACATTATGCCTGTCGGCCTGGTTTATGGCTGTGTCTTGGCTTGTATTAAGGAAAGGGCTGATTCTGCCAATATAAAGCAAGAATGCTGTTCTACACAGAGGAGATATTTCAAACAAAATCTAGAACTTTATAGCCTGTCTGCTCTGATTTGGAATGGTAGGTTAAAAAAAAAAAAGCAGTAGCTTTCAGCTTAAAGGTGGTTTTCTACCTTCAACTTCTTTCCTCAGGTTCAAAATCATCCCAAAGCTGCCCAAAAAGGTATTTAGGAGAATCACTTCCAATGCACCAGGATTGACAGTAGGATTTTACCCCCAAGATTTCACTCTCTGCCTTTTAGAAGTCCTTGCCTAAGTTCCACTAGGCTTCCTCTTCTTTCTTGGGTAGGTAGGGAAAACATCTCCTTCTTTCCTGAACCTAGACCAGCCACATTTGCTTGGTTCTTGAGAAAGCAAAGTGAAGCCAGGCATTGGTAGCTCACACCTGTAATTCTAGCTACTCAGGAGGCTGAGATCAGAGGAGCTCAGTTCAAAGGCAACTTGGGCAGGAAACTCCATGAGTCTATTACCTCCAATGACAACCAGAAAAAAGGCTAGAAATGGAGCTATGGCTCAAGTGGCAGAGCACTAGCTGGTCGGGCACAAAAGCTCAGAGATAACACCCAGTTCCTGAATTCAAGCCCTAGAACACAGAGTGAGGAGAGAGGAGAGAAGAGGGAGAGGATTTCCTGAGTCTTGTGGGTTTTCTAGGTCCAGATGGAAGAAAATTGCTTTAGGTGGGATTATTATATTGCTCAGCTCGACAGTATATTGAATTTTTAATTCAAACATTTACAGTCAGGATCTATTAAAACACCACTATCTGCTGTTCCTCTATTACAACTGTCCCCTCTCTTCAACCTTATGCCTACAGCTCAGCTACACTTGGGTATCTATGTGTGCTTGGGCCATGGTGCTAGAAATGCTGGTAGAATGGGAATAGGAAAAGCAATAGCCTTAAATATCAACAACACAGGCAACGTGACAATAGATGTGAGATTAAGGAAGGTTGCAGAGGAGGTGGCCAAGCACTGACTTCAGCTTCAATGCTCTCCACTTCAAAAATGCCACTAGTACCAGTAGCTTCAGACCATTCATTCTTAGTGTCATGTAAACTTAACAACTGTTTTTGTTTTGTTTTGTTTCAAAACCCAACTTTTTTTTGCCAGTCCAAGGGCTTGAACTCTAGGGGCCTAGGCTCTGTCACTGAGATGCTTTTTACTCAAGGCTAGTGCTCTACCACTTGAACCATAGCACTACTCCTGGACTTTTTCTGAGGAGTTTATTAGAGTCTTAAGAACTTTCCCACTCAGGCTGTCTTTGAATCACGATCCTCAGATCTCAACCTCCTGAGTAGCTAGGATTAAAGGCATGAGCCACTGGCCTGGAAAAAAATACAGTTTTTGATAGTACGTATATGTTTAAAATATTTGAGATCAAGTGTTTCCAACTGTTGGCAGCCACCAAAGACCACTCATATTAACACAGACAGACAGACAGACAATCTCTTCCTAGCCCACCTGTGCTAAGGGAGGTGTTCCTTCACATCTCCATTCCCTTCCCATCCTAAACACTGAGATCTGCCTGTCACATAATTTGCTAGACTAGAACTAAATAGGCTCATGAAACCTCTAAATCATTTTGAAAATGGGACTTCATGGTTGGGCACAGTGGCAATCATCTATAATCCTAGCTACTCAGGAGCCAGAGGTTGGGAAGATCACAGATCAAGGCCATTCCAGGTACACAGGAAGTATAATAGGTGAAATACCACACAGACCAGTCTAGACATAAATGCAAAAGCTTATTTGAAAAATAAGGAAAGCAAAAATGGTTGGGATGCATGGCCTAAGTGGTAGAGTTCCTGCTTAGTAAGTATAAGGCCCTCAGTTCAAACCCAAGTACCATAACTAATACATAAATGAGACTTCCTGAGGGTCAGCCCACTGATGTTTGTTCTTCCCCACCACTCCCTGCCTAATTCCACTTGTAATTGCAAATTACAAATCCCAAATACACACATATCTCCCTTTTAATCTCAAAAGTGTCTGTGCCTAAAACAGAACCAAAGCATAATGTAGGAGAGAACAAGGCCTAATCTGCTGTGTTACCATGTCTGGTGCTCTACTAAACAGCTTGCCCACACTAGACCACATCACTCCCACAACAACCCTGTGAGGCAGGTTCTGCCATTAGCCTCCTCTGTAAATTGAATAGGAAATAACTTGCTGCAGGGTACACTTGCCAGCTGGTAGGTACAAGATTCACATTAGGAAATCTAACATTCAAGTTCATGTCCAGCTATGTCCTAGGCCACTCCCCAAGGTGAGCACTGAAGTTTTCAAGGCTTAATCTCTACTTTGCCCACTTCCTTAAAGACCCCCCAGACAAGTTACCCAATGTCCCTGGGCTTTAATACCCTCTCTCATAAAGAGGATAATGAAAGGGGAATGAATGTACAGCATATAAAACACTTGGCATGGGTGCCAAGTGACATTTGTGGCTCTTTAAACCTGTCAGCTATTTCTAGCATCACACACATGCAAACTTGTCTATATGTGCCACTACCCCCTGTTAACCATCAAGGGGAAGGATCAGACCCACTGATACCTTCCTCTAGAGGTTTGCAACCAAGGGCATCCCATGTAGCAGACTCTTGGGAAATGTTTGTTGAATGAAGAGTTCAACAATGCTATTTTTCTCTGTCATTTCAAACACTCAAGTAAGGGTCTGCTCTATTTTGACACACAATAGCCTCTTCTTTCTAAATTCTACTCCTTAACATTCAGAAATAATTTTTCAAGGGTCTAAAGACATCATTCTTGAATTATTGCATTAGAGGAGTTGCATAACTCTTATCTTCCCTATAGAAAAATGAGTGAAAGTTGGCTTTTCTTTTCCCAAAGCAATATTAAGCTTTCTCTTGAACTTAGGAAGGCCACTTTTAATAGGCATAGAAATCTTCAACATAATCAATTTACAGGTGGGAGGGAGTGGATTTTCTCTTCATGAAAACATATACAGTTCATTGAAATATCAGTGATAATTCCCTTCTAATTTCCCTTCCTCTTAAGAGTTCAAGAAAAATTTAGCAACTGTGAAAATGAGGCATATTCTCATTGAACACAGGTAATTTGTCACTCAGCATGCAATCTGCTCTCAGAAACATCTGTGATGCAGTCCCCTCCACAGCGTCCTTCACATAGTCGGGCACACGCCTTGAGCTCTACACTCCACGCTCTGTTCTAGCAACATCTTTGCCTGTCAGCAAGCCCTCCTCACAGCTTCTCCCTGTTGTAGGCCATAAGGCCTATTCTGAACACCCAGCCAACACCCATGTGGTCAGTGTGGGAGTTTCCCAGAGATTCTATACCAAAGAACAACTCAGTGGCTTAAAGCAACAGATGCTTATTGTCCCCAAGTTCCAGAGGAAATGAGTCCAAAGCCAAGGTGTTGACAGTGCCCTGTTCCCAATGAAAGCTCTGGAGAGGATCCTTCCTTGCCTCTCTCTTCCAGCTGCTGATGGCTGTCAGAATCCCCATCGGTGATTGGCTTATAGATGTACTGCTGTAATCGCTGCCTTTGCTTCACATGAACTGACCCTACCCCCATATGCCCTTCGGGCCCACCATAATTCAGTATGACTTTGCTCCCAATTGGGTCGTGCTTTCAGGTTCAACTGCACAGGACTTTGTAGATGACACTATTTTGTCCAGTAGAAGAAGAGATGAAAAGCCAGGTGCTGGTGGCTCACATCTGTAATCCTAGCAACTCAGGAGGCTGAGATCTGAGCATCACAGCCAGGCAAGAAAGTCTGTGAGACTCTTATCTCCAATAAACCATTAGAAAACCAGAAGTGGTGCTGTGGTTCAACTGTAGAGAGCTCACCTTGAGCTAAAGAGCTGAGGGACAGCACCCAGGCCCAGAGTTCAGGCCCCATGACCAAAAAAAAAAAAAAAAAAAAAAGATGAGTGTTGAGTAAAAAACTCAGAAGCCCCTTAAAGAGTAAGGTGTGGAAGATTTCAAGGTCAAAGTCCTCTCTTTCCCTCCCTTCCTCCCTTCTTCCCGCCCTCACTCCCTCTTGCTCTCCCTCCCTCCCTTCTTCCCTCTCTCTCTCCCTCCCCCCTCCCCCCCCCCTCTCTCTCCCTCTCCCCCCTCTCTCTCTCCCTTAAATTCCACCATTGGAGAGATATTCCTTTAGTTCTCGAGGCCTCTTCATGCCCAATAAAATAAAAGCAAAACTTGTAATATTCCACAGGCCCTCTGAAAGGATGACATCCATAAATCACTCTCACCCCACATTTGAGGGGTCATCAGTCCCTCTTAAAGCATGACAGCCAGCAGAAGCAAGGTTCTGGCCTGGAATCTGTAACTAGAAGGAAGCAGGTGGCAGAGGAACCCTAAGTAATGAGGTGCCAAGTATAGACATGGCCTCAGTGCCTACTCCAGTAATGTACCATGTCTCAGCGAGGCTTTAGCCAGAAACCAGGCATTGTAAGAGGCCAGTGGGAATGGAGAGTGTGTCCCTTCCCGTTTACATTTACTGAAAACCTGCTCTATGCCAGGGACCAGGCTTGCGCTGCCGAGCACCATCTCAGTGAGTCGTCACAGCAGTCTTTAGATGAAGGATATTGTGCCTCCAAATTCACAGGCAAGAGAATGAAGGGTCCAGGGTGCCAGGGCATTTGGGAACAACTGGGAAATAAGCAGTTAAAATAAGTTCCATCTCTGGTGCCAACATTTCTGCCAGTCTCCTTGCATACTACCAGGGACAGAAGAGACAATCAGATACAAGGATTCTAGTTCCAATGCTACTGGGAGCCAGTCCAGCCTGAAGCTCCCTGGCTGTACATTGGATTTGCTTTTCTTAACTTCTGGTTTTAAATTGGCAGTCATTTTCTATTGTGTTTCCAATATGCCTCTGTGTGGATCTTGGAGAGAGGGAGAAAGAGAATATATGGGTCAATATAAGCAGACTCTTAAGAGCTTATCCTTTATCATTGTAATAATCATAATATATTTTACTTTACAGCCACTCATAACTGAAGCCTCTGGGCACCCTAACAAAAATAGCTAAAAGAAAAAAACAGAAATTATATTAAACAAAGGAAATATGACTATAAAACCCCAATAGCCAGGAAACTAAATGAACAACATAAAACCTCCAAACAACAAAACTACAATGAAACAAAGAGGGGGGCGGGGAACCTTTTCATGAGCTTTACCCTGAAGAATTCCATGTGGTGAAATCACATCTGTTTAAAGCACCATAATTTATCGATATGACATCAAACTAGGAACCAGCCATTGTAAACCTTTCCCACAGAAACTCTCAGAAAACTAACCAGGTGGTCGGTAGGAGAGAGGGAGGGGGTCTAAGCATGTAACTGGGGCAGCGGCAGCTTTAAATTTTTATGCTCAAATTCATCTATGTGAAGTTCTACATCGTGGTATACGGAGATGCAAAAATTAGTTCAATCCCTGGGTAAGCAGAATGTATAAGGACTTTTTAAAAAAATTCCCTGAAATAGTTCATCCCTTAGGATTCAATGCAGCCTTCTCAAACTGTTGCTGAACGTACTGATTTCAAGAATGGATCCACTTTAGAACTAGCCACTGAGTTCCAAATGCCAGGAAAGTCTGTGGGAAAGGTACTCTTTCTAATTCTCCACTGTTTTATTTTGTTATTAGTTACCACCACCAATCTCTTACTTTGCCTAATATATACATTAAAGTATATGTATATATGATTCATGCAAGTATGCATGCCTATAGGTATGTCTGCATAGTGAAAAAAGTACACAGTCACTCCTCTGTATTTCAAGGGTCTGCATTTGCAGATTCAACCATGGATGAAAAATATCTGAAAAAAAAAAAAACGCAATTAAGCCTGGTGCCAGTGCCTCATGCTTGTAATCCTGGCTACTCTGAAAATCATGGTTCAAAGCCAGTCTGGACAAAAAGTCTTTGAGACTTGTATCATCAATTAACTACCAAAAAGCCAGAAGTGGAGCTGTGGCTCAAGTAATAGGGCACTAGCTTTGCAGACAAAAAATAATAATAATCTCAGGGACAGCACCTAGTACCTAAGTTCAAGTCCCAAGACCAGCACAAAAATAAATTGCATCTATAATAAACATGTAGAAGCCCTTGCATAGTCAGTTATGATCACACATACCTCTACTCTCAGCTGTCAGAAGACCGAAGAGAATAGCCAAGTGCAATGTCAGCCTGAACAACATAGCAAAGACTGTGTCTCAAACAACAAACTCTGTTCATTTATAAAGCAGCTAGGCATGGAGCAATCCTCCCTTTCTGATGCTGTAGCTATTTCAAAACTAGAAATTCCTGTCGAGGACAGTGAAATATACATCATAGAGGGGAAATGAAGAGGAGGGAAGCAGATGAACGGAGAAGATAGTCAATGTACATATATGAAGAGGAGATGGGTGGGGTTGGGAGATATGGAAAAGAACAATGAAAGGGGTAAGCCCTTTCTACAAATATTTAAAGATGACTTTAAAAAATTATACAAATAAGCACAAGAAATTCCTGTTGACCCATAGTTCTACCATGAATGTTTGTTCATGGTGTGAGCAATATTCCCCTGCCAAGCAATTGTTTCCCACATCCCTGCCATACCTCCCTATCGAATATAAGAAGCAGAACCTGCTGGGGAAAACTCTTTAAAAGATATGCAGCAGGGTTCTCTGTAATCCTAGCTAGAAAGGAGGCTGAGACCTGAGGATTGTCGTTCAAAGCCAGCCCAGGCACGAAAGTCTATGAGACTCTTATCTCCATTTAACCAAAATAGAACTTGAAAATGATGACAGAGCTAGTGCTGGTGGCTCATGTCTGTAATTCTAGCTGCTCAGGAGGCTGAGATCTGAGCATCGAAGCCACCCCATGCAGGAAAGGCCATAAGACCTTTATCTCCAATTAACCACCCAAAAACTGGAAAAGGAGCTGTTGCTCAAAATGGTAGAGCACTAGGCTTGAGCAAAAGAGCTCAAGGACAGTACCCAGACCCCAAGTTCAAGTCCCATGACCACCAAAATATATGTATATGTGTGTATCATATATATATTATATATATATTTGTGCATCTAGAATAGTTCAGAGCCATGACTTGGACAACCTGTATCCTCATTCATTTTCATTGCTGGATTTAACAGGAGCTTCTGTGAGCCTTCCTGGATATACACAAAGACCTTTCCTTCCTCCAAACACACACACACACACACACACACACACAATTACAAAAGTACTTGATTAGCAAGATAGAAGTTTAAAATGATGAGAGAGCTAGTGTTGGTGGCTCACACCTGTAATCCTAGCTACTCAAGAGACTAAGATCTGAGGGTCATGGTTCCAAGCAGCCGCAGGCAGGAAAAGCTATGAGATCCATATCTCCAATTAACCACCTAAAATCTGGAAGAGGAGCTATGGCTCAAAGTGTAGAGCACTAGCACTGAGGGGAAAAAAAGCCACAGGGACAATGCTCAGGCCCTGAGTTCAAGCCCCCAAACAGACAAATAAGAAATAAATACAGGAAGTGGCACTGTGGCTTAAGCAGTAGAGTGCTCACCTTGAGCTGAAGAGCACAGTGATAAGCGCCCAAGCCCAGAGTTCAATCCCCACGACTGACAAAAAGAAAAATAAATAAATGCATACATCAATAAATAAATAAATGCTGAATGATACAGTACGAAAAAAATATTTTTTCCCAAATGGTTCTTCATCCTGGTATGTTTTCAGGTTTTCACTAAACTGGAAGTGGCACTGTGGCTCAATGTGGTAGAGCACTAGTCTCGAACAAAAGAGCTCAGGGCCAGCACCCAGGCCCTGGATTCTAGCCCCACAACCAACAACAAAAAAAACACGGGAGGCTTTTTCCAGGCCCACAAACATACCCAGGACCAGACATGAGGGTGGCCTTTGAGAAAAGCCCTGTACTGGGTCAGGGCAAGTAAATGAAGACTTTATTATTTTAGTATTTCAGAAGATTGCATGTTGATATATTGCCTAAGCAGGAGAAAAGAAAACTTCTCTTTTATATAGCCAATAAAAACTATCATCTAGCTTCTTTCAGGGAATGAGTATTGTAATTCTGTAAATGTCGATGCCGCGTAATAAATGATATGACTATTACAGCCAAACTTTGGAGAAGCCAGGGCTCTCATTTAGAATAAAGTGAGTCTGAATTCCCTTACTGAGCTGGGCTCAAAACCTACTTGGACAAGACACCCTATGAAGAAGAGTCACAGCTGGACTGGGGAGAAATTCTTGGAAGGATGAAAACCTGGCTGTGTTCCCTCTGCCCCAGCACATTAGGCAGAGGGGCACTGGGCCTTGCTGCCCACCATGTACCCTCCAGGAATGGCCATGCACCCTCATCAGCACCCCAGAAGCAGTCATTGGTTTACTCATACACTTGATAGCACCCACTCGGTTTGACCAAAGCGTGGAGTTTGGGGTTTTTCTTTTTTAGAACTGCACACTGTGGATCTGAAATAGTTCAGAGCCATGATATTCATTTTCATTGCTCAATTTCAGCAGAAGGAACCCCCTGGACATAGTGAGCCTTCCTGGACATACACAAGGACCTTTCCTTCCTCCAAACACAAGAGGTACCACCAGCACACAGAAGAGAATGGGAAATGGGCCTGGGTGCTGTCCCTGAGCTCTTCAGCACAAGGCAAGTGCTCTACCACTTGAGCAGCAGCACCACTTCTGGTTTTCTAGTGGTTTATTGGAGATAAGAGTCTCACAGACTTTCCTGCACAGGCTGGCTTTGAACCGTGATCCTCAGATCTCAGCCTCCTGAGTAGCTAGGATTATAGGCGTGAGCCACCAGTGCCCGGCTGGCCTAAAATTTTCTAGTGACCAAAATATCCTTCTGGCCCAGCACTGATGGCTCATGCCTGTAATCCCAGATATTCAAGAGGGTGTAGTTCACAGCTAGCCCAGGCAGGGAAGACCATTAGACAAGACTCTTATCTCCAACTAATGACCAAAAAGCTAGAAATAGGGCTGTGACTCAAGTAGTAGAATGTCAGCGTCGAACGAAAAGGCTAAGTGACAGTAAACAGGTCCTAAAGTTATTAACTTTAGAAATAGAATGGGAATTAAAACAAAAGGTAATTTGAAAGTAGTTTCTTTGTATGACCAAAGGTCTATTTTATTTAGGTTGACTAATCAAAAGCCAAAGTGGGGAGGTCACTTGGAAATAGTGACAAAATTATTATGATGTCCTCTATTCCCTACATGGAATGACACATTTCCATATACATCGAATAGGTAAAGACCCAGAGTCAATGCTCCATTTTTTAGTGAATAGAAGAAAGATCTGCAAGCTCCAAAATGCAAGAACATGAAGAAAGGGAAATATCCTCTACTTTGTTCATTCAATTTTGCACACCTTACATTTCATTTTGTACACATTATACCCCAAGAAAAGCCTATTGTAGGACAGGCAGAGGGGCTGGCACTGTAAATAGCAGTTCACTCACACCAGGAGGGGGACTAATACACATTTTATTTTAAAAGAAAATAATAATAGCAGGTTTTAGCCAATTAAATATCAATTTGCTGCAAGGGACTTCAGTGTTACGATTTCTTTTCCATTTTTACCTGTATAGTCAAATCAGTAAGGTCACCTCTTATTCAATCTAATGTGCATCTTTTCAAAAGTGTGAGCAATGTTTTGAGTTTTGAATCAGCATTTGTGTTTAGCAAATTAGTTCAGGCTTGCCTGTTTCTGGTGTATGGATCCATTCCAGATCTGTTTTTAAGCATCAAGTTTTTGAAGGATTATTTTTTTGAATTCATATACTTTCTTAATCCCTTAATCCGTTCAGGAAAAAAAAAAGTCCAGATTGTCAAACCAACACAGGAGAAAACCTCAACGAAGCAGCAAATAAAAAAAAAAGAAGAAAACAATAGATAAATAACCAGAGGGTACATATTGTTCATCTTTTGTTGAGGTTGCAATGTGGCAAGTTGGAAATAGAGGAGAGAGGGTTGCAATATTGCACATGACCATATTGTCACTGCTCTAACCAGCCCACGTTCACGGAGCTGCCAATTATTCCCCAGACACCATTTTTTTCCTTCAGATTGATCTCCTGCTTAAGGCTGTTTCACACCCATGACTCTGAAGCTTCCCTCATGGCATGTTGGCTAATTAAGAGCAAAATCCATCTCTTGATGAAATAATGCTGCCACTGAACAGGAATTGTACATTTTTTTTAATTCTTAATCAGGCTGGAAGGAGCAGTATTCTAACACTTGTATTAAGCATAAGAAAAAGGTCTATAGCTGGCAATTAGCAATGATGAAAAGGACAGCGATTTAAAGCATGTTGCAGTGACATTTTTATCAAATTAAATGAGTTTGCTAGGCCCACCAGCTGCATATGCTTATTGTCATTTACTGTTTGGACAGCAACACATCAGCCACTGAGTATCAGGAGGTGCGGAATTTAATAAGTCATTTTGACACTGGTGTGAAACGAGCAGATCAGCATTCTGAGGAATTGTTCACACTCTGAACAGACAGGCAGACATCCTAAGCATGCGAGGTGACACCAATCTACAGGAAGAAAAGATGAAAAGCAGGCTAGGAAGCAGGCAGAAGCCATGGAGGGGGCAGAGGGGGCCACAGAAGCACACACCACGGGGAAAGAAGGAAAGGTATGGGCACACATCATACACATCACACTGCCCACGTGCTGGGTTAGACAGTTCATTTAAACAGGCAAACACCTTCACTAGTGCATCTATTCTAAACACTGGAAACTAACATTTTTTAAGTTAAAAAACCTCCAATGTGCCCCTATAACGACCATGGAAAGAAAACTGATCAATCTTCAAATTGGTTCCACTCCCCTGGGCTCCAAACACAGCATGTGTTGCAAAAGACACAAGAAAAGCCTTTGTCTGCTGGGAAAACAAAACTTTTACCCTAGCAAGGGTAAGAGAAGCCGGACTTGGTTTTGATTTATGATGGAGTGGAGGGTATAGGTTGCTTTCAAAACTCTTGCTTGGCAAATGAGATTGTGGAATGACATTTTGAGAACCCCAGAAGCTATTTATGTCAAAGCAGAGATCTGATACCAGTGTCTTAACCATGTACCTGGCACCAAAGTTAAAAACACACTAGATAGTCGATTGCCCATTACCTCTTACACACGCAGGTGTAATTTACAGTCTAACAAAGGTGACTGGTAATTAGTTCATGGCTTCAGAAGTTGCTAATGCCATCTAGTGGAAACAGTAAATGAGATCACTTGTACATCAAAGGAACACCTCAAATCCCAGACACTATGTCTATACTGTTGCATATTCAGAAATTTCAACTGCATGCAAGAGTCCAGCCTCGAATATATCTCAAAACAATTCGCTATGGTGCTCTCAGAAGACAAAAACATGCCTTGTAAAACAAGACTGGCCCAGAATAAGCTTAAATACCTCCCCCTGTACGTGAAATGATGGTTAGCCCCACTACAATGCCACTGGCATGCCTCTACGACCCTTTTTTCCATCACTCTTCCCAATTCATCTTCTAGACTCCAGAATCTGAAGATGGGCCATTTGATAGATTTTTTAAAATAATTGTTTTTGCAAGTCTAGTGGGTTCAGTAACACCTGAAATAGCTCTTGAAATAAATTTTTACCTAAAAAACAATTTAAAAGAAAGTAAATGCATATTGCTGGTTTCATCCTAGAAATTGTCTGATTTTCAGTGGACACCTAACAGATATTTTCTGATCAAGAAGGAAAGCATTGGAGAGTGCAGGTATCCTGTCAAATGGTCACCAAGGACCACATAGCAGCAATACCCTGTCTCAAAAAAGAAAAAGAGTTAAAATAGAAAGTACATTTTTCCTGTATACACTCATCTTAGCATTCCTATGTTGAATTATTTAGTATGTTTATAAAATAAAGTATTTTGATTAGGAAAATATAGTCAAGCCACATGTAAAATCTTTAAAGAAAAGTTGAGTGTCAGTACCTCACTCATATAATCCTAGCTCAGGAGGCTGAGCTCTGAGGAACATGGTTTAAAGCCACTCTAGGCAGGGAAAGCCCATAACACTCATCTCCAATTAACCACAAAAGAAAAATAAAAGCCAGAAGTGGAGCTGTAGATCAAATAGTAGAGTGCAGCCTTGAACAAAAAATTCAGAAACAGTGCCTGGACCTACATTGAAGCTCCAGAAGTATCAAAGGAAAGGAGGAAAGAAAGGAATAAAGGAAGGAAGGAAGGAAGGAAGGAAAGAAGAAAGGAAGGAAGGAAGGAAAGAAAGAAAGAAGAAAGGGAAGGAAGGAAGGAAGGAAGGAAGGAAGGAAGGAAGGAAGGAAGGAAGGAAGGAAGGAAGCTGAAGATTACAAACTGTTCACTTAACTCCAGGGTATAAACTGCTAAATTTTATCTTCATATATAATACTTATACAATTTGTGTCCTGCGATATATTTAAAAATGTATATGGTGGTTGTCATAATTGCACCCTTCTTCTAGCAATGAAAATGTAATTAATTACTGTCAGAATTTGTTTAAATACACAAATATATAAAGAAAATTAAAATCACCAAGAATTTTACCACCCAGAGATATTCTCATTTACTATGTTATTTCTTTAAAGTTCTTTTTCTATGCATAATTTAACACAGTGGAGATTATATTACATATTCTGATTTTAAGTACAATTAACCCAAGAAGAGTCATTCATAAGTCCTGGTTGAAAAATATTAAAGAGGATCTTAATCACAGATTATATCTGCCACTAGGAGTTTATTCATTTTTCATAATTACAAAAAAACTATACACTCAGGTCATTCAAAATGAGCTCTAAGAAGCATAAAATTATTACTTGAGTTCTTTTGTCTATGAAAGCTTTCATGTTGTTGAGTAGAAGTCTATCACAGTGTGGAGAGATGAAGAAATTACTTTTTGTGTTTAGTAGTTCTACATTTGTATGTTATAGGCTTTGTTTGGGACAGGAAAGAAATGGGGTTTAGGTGTGTAAAAACTATCAAGTAATCCATCTGAACAATGAAGAGGACAGGTGTCAGAATCCCCAGGAGACTGGTTTCTAGACTCACAGATATCAACATTCATGGACAGTGATATGCCCTTATATAAATGGTACAGTATTTGAATATGATATATACACACCATCTTGTAGACCTCAAGTTATTTCTAGTTGATTTATATTACCAATTACAAGTCAATTCTATGTAATCTTGCACTGGGTTTATGGAATGATGACATCTATGCATGTACAGTACAGTGACTTCTTTTTTCTTTTTTAATATTCTTAAAAGACACTAATGGTTCACACCTGTAATCCTAGCTACTACGGAGGCTGAGTTCTGAAGATTGAGATTGAAAGCCAGGCAGACAAATCTGAAAGACTCTTATCTCCAATTGATCACCAGAAAACTAGACATGGAGATGTCGTTTAAGTAGTAGAACATTAGCTTTGAGCAAAAAGCCAAATGAAGCCAGGCAGTAGTGGCTCACACCTGTAATCCTACCTACTCAGGGGGTTGAGATCTGAGAATCACAGTTCAAATCCAGCCTGGGAAGAAAAGTCTATGAGACTCTTATCTCCAATCAACCACCAAAAAGCTGAAAGTGGAGCTATGTCTCAATAGCAAAAAAAAAAAAAAAAGCTCAGGGACAGTGCCCCAGACCTGAGTTCAAACCCCAGGACAAACTAGAAGCCTTGAGTACTGGCACATAAAAATCATCATCATCATCATCATCATCATCATCATCATCATCATCATCATCATCATCATCACCATCATCATCTTTTTGGTCCAGTGTTAGCTGTATCCACATTCATGGAATCTGTGGATACAAAGGGCCAATCGTATTTCCTAACATTGAAGAAAATAGCAAAAACTAACACTGATAACAAATGGAAACTTTACAGTCCCTAGATTCACCCTGGAATTATACATCTCTTTGAAAACATCTGACACAGAAAATCCTAGGAATCTTAACAAAGTAAGCGGTTATCTGAATCGCTTCCCCTCATGACTTCCTCGTTTCTAAGGCCTTCCTTCCTTCCTCAGTAAAATTCTGAGTAATTTTTCAACTGTTGTACAACTTAAGACATTGCAAGATCTTCTAATACTGTCTCTACAAAGTACCAGGGCAATTCCCTTTTTTCGTTCATCCTCCTAACCTGCAATGCTTTGGAGGAAGCCATGGACTTTTTGGCATGTAGTTCTCTAACAAGAACTCCAAAATCTGACTGATTATTTTGTTCCTTTGTGACTGATTTTTGAACTTGTTATGTAAGAGCCCTTCTTTAGTGTCATTTACCAAAAGAGCCAGGCTGAGATCAGAAGTACACCTCCTTTCTGAGACATTATCAGGACCTCTATGAATCCTTCCGACCTTCATGAAGGTCTTTCATCTCAAGAAACTTTTCTTCTGAGTATAGCTTGGATTATAATAACTTCTGTATGATTTGAAGGGTAGATTCTACCTCTCAACACCACCTGTCACTTTTGTCTGCTTTCTCTGGCTTCCCTGTCTACCGTTTCCTTCATCACTTTTATCTTTTTTCCCCTCCATATTCTGTGGGGAAAAAAAAGTTTTATTTTCCACAATATGTACTCTACATTGCAGATTTTAACCTTTCTAACTTTCTTATAATCCTCCATTATTTTTTTCCTTTTTTTTCATCCTACACTGCTTTTATAGACAGTACAAACATAAGTATCCTTGGTTTGAAAGATGTTCTTATTTTCTAGGGGTTTTTTTGTTTAAATTTTACATGTGACTTCATTGTACTTACTAATTTTTAACTAATATTATTACCCCATACAGGGCAATCCATAGAATTCCATCGACTGATCACTCCAGACATGGATCTGGAAATTCTCAAAAACAGCTCCAGAAGGGACCTCATACACACATTATCTACAGCTCCCAATTTAAAGTTACTCACTAAGCTTGTCAATATAAACTTCTCTTTCTCCATGGTGCTTGTCTCTCACCCAATAACCTCAAAGTAATCACAAAGAATTGGTGTGTTTCATGACAGATTTCACATCCAGGTGTTTGGAATGATTCCTTGCTCCAAAGTCTATTTTGTGATCGCTCTAATATGGTTTATCTTGCAGAGCTCTTCTCAATGTTGTGGCTATCAGAACCTGCATGTTCACAGACTAAAAGCCAAGTCCCTTGCAATAATGATCATACTTGAGCACTCTTTTAGGAGTCATGCAGAATTTTTCACGGTAGGATGTATTTAAACTATTCTCCATCCTGGCACACACACACACACACACACACACACACCCCTTCACCATGGTGGGCATGTGTCTTTCCCAGAACCAAGCCAGTTGGAAATGCAGCGAACCAATGACGCAATAGAGCCATGGAAGGCTTCAAGGATGCTCACTCACAGCGTGGTAGGCCCCTCACCCAGCCCCACCCCTCAAGTCTTTGGATCCTAACAAACCTAAAGATGCTTCTTGTTTTGTTTTTACCTCTCCTCAAATATACATACTGTATTTCAAAGAACCTAAGGTCAATTCAATCTGCATCAAACCAAAGGACCACAGATTATGGAATGCACTGTGGAATTTTGGTCTTCAGGGTTAAATAGCCTAGAGAGCCAAGCCATATCTCACTCAGCATCTTAATTACTACCTTTTTGACCTTGGAGAACTATGTAAAGTTTCCAACCTTCCATTTTCTTGTCTTAAAAGTATGTTACGATGATTGTACCTTTCTACAAAGTAATTAAGAGAATTCCACAAAACATTGGCAGTAAAATACTGACTTTAACACAAGACAGCTTGGATGAATTCAGCCTATATTACCTCGATGAAGCTCCATTTAGTTTGTGAGAAATACTCAGAACCAAGACTATCGATGAGTAGATGGAGTAGTCTTATGGAATGTGACAAGACCCCATTTCGAAAGCACTAAAGCACTAGCCACAAAAGAATAATAATAATAGAATGTCATGGATGTCTCTTGAAAGTTCTAAGCCTAAAGGAGGGCAGGCTCACATTTTACGTGCACATTTTACGTGAAGCTGAAAATGCATTGTACAATACATGCTATGTTCTACAGACCTGGAGACCCCTCAAGCTTGAGATCTCACAGGGAGATAGTGTGAAAGCTGCAGGAATGGAATTTCAAAATGTACTGTGACTTGTTGGAGATATTCTCTACAATGTTTGTCCAGAGACACAGAAATCTTCTCTTTTATAGTACAATGCTTCAAATATGTAAAATAAAATATGATAAATCCCCTATTCTCTTTAGCTAGGTTCTACACCTGCCATTGATAATTTTGAAATATTCTGTATTCCATAGTCTATTTGTTATAGTGGTGAGGCTACTCTAACCTACATATACTTTAACCCACCAATACTCCTCACAGGCATCTATCTTTAAGAGGTAAAAAAAAAATAACACTACACTAAACATATGTGAGGAAATGTATAACTGGGGAAAGGTGGAAACAGCTAGATTCAGCCATCAATAAGAGAAGAGTTGAATGAATTATAACGTACTCATATTATGCAGCTATTATGAGTTGTCTCTGTGCCTCCCAACAGAGTTAAAGATAAATTATATAATGCCACTAGAAATGCTTAATACAATCTCATTTTGGTTTTAAAACAGAAAAGATCCCTACATCTCCAAATTACATGTGTATTCAATTACATAAAGACATAAAAAGTATATGAAAAAATACATTTTTAGCATTAATTACGTCAAGAACTTAAATGTGTCAGAATACATGTTATAGGAGACAGAAAGAACTTAACAGAGTAGAAGCATATCTCAGGGTAATATTGAATGAAAAATGTACAACAAAAGATTGAGTCATAAGCTAGCCACTAGTGGCTCACGCCTGCAATCCTAGTTACTCAGGAGGCTGAGATCTGAGGATCACAGTGCAAAGCCAGCCCAGGCAGGAAAGTCTAGGAAACTCTTATCTCCATTTACACACCGAAAAAGCCACAAGTGGAGCTGTGGCTCAAGTGGTAGATTAGGCCTGAGTAGAAAAGCTCAGAGACAGCACCTAAGCTTTGAGTTTAAGCTCCTAATCTGGTGCATACACAAAAAATTGAATTGTTAAATATTGACTCAAATATTTAAAATTGAATATGTATATAGCTAAGGATGGTGTCAACTAATGTGAAACTCATTTTTCTTAAATGCTAATGTTTTAATACTACTTTTAGAATAAAAGAATAGTGAAAAATAAAAAGAACAAGCTTTAGCCTCTTTCTAGACTGGGCTGTTGGTGCTGCATAGAGAATATTGTTTCAACTTCAGCCTAGATTTAGCGATACATGTTGGGATTGGGACTATGGAATTGTCTTGTCAAACTCAACCATCCACATTACCGTAAAGGTGAAGTTTTCCTTGAAAAAAAAATCCCATTGTCAATCATCCCAGACAGAATTCAAATTTGGAATAGGATATAAGAATATTCCTAGGAGGCTGCAATGCTTGATAAGAAATGTACTCATTATCTTGCCTATGTAATTGTAACCCCTCTGTAAAGTATGTTCACAAAAAATTAAAATTTAAATTTAAAAAAATAAATAAATAAAAAGAATATTCCTAGTCAGTTTTACATTGCTATAATAGAATAACTGTGGCTGGCTAACTTTATTAAGAAAAATTGGCCTATTTAGCTCACAATTTGGGGGACATTTCATAGTTTTGCCTAATGGCATCACATCATAAACAAGAAGCCAGAGAGAGAACAGGGTCTCACAATCCCTTACTTGACTTTAAGACTAGGCGCCATCTCTTAATGGTTCCACACCACCTCCTAGAACATTTGCCACTCTGCTTCTAACATCTGAACCTAGCGGGGAAACACTTAAACCATACCTAAAGCATAGCAGAAGACTCAAGAAACAGGCCTTCGACTACAATAACTAATTGAGCTTTAACATCCCTATGGTTCACTCAGAGATCTCATTAAAATGAAGATCTTAATACAGTAGGTATTGGGTATCTTAGTATAGTAGGTATTGAGTAGGCCTGAGATTCTGCATTTCTAACAATATTCCAAGTGCTGCCGTTGTTGCTGCTGCTGCTAGTGGTAGTGGTCTTTGAACCACACTTTCCACAGCCAGGGGGGATCCACAAGCATGGTTGGGGAGGTGGGGGGGGTGTTAAGATGCCTCAAGCAAAACAAGAGGAAGACTGAGAGCTAGTTGACTGGTTTACCAAACACTGGAGATGAGTCCTGGCCAGTGCCACAGCCATACATGAACTTGCCCTCCACGATCCATGAACCTCCTCTGAAGTCTTAAGAGTAATCTCAGTCTCTGCTAGACTGATGCCTGGAGAGAATTAGCTCATCCTTACATGCACAGTCATTAGCCAAGGCTGGTCTAGGTCCCAGGAGGTCAAAGAGAGGGGTTCAAAAGTCTTACCAGCAGGCACTGGCTCCCTTGAGGTGTTCTCAGACCAAGCAGAAGCTGCTGAGGCAGCTGAGGTGGAGGAAGGCATATGGAGGCCTTGTTTCTGAAAAGGGAGCAGTATTCTGGTATGATAGTCAAATAACACAAAAATCATGCTAACATGGCTAAAACAGTAAAGGGGCTTATTTTCCCATAAAACAAGAAGTCTGGAGGCCCCACAGTTTGCTACAGTGATCCCTCACCTAGGACGGGAATTATGTTCCAGAGACCCCCACAATAGGTGAAAATCTGTGAACTAGCAGTATTACATTTATTATATTTGTGTACATATATATGTATGTATAATGGCTTTATAACCCCTTCCCACTCTCCTATAAACCTTTCCCACTCTCTTATTAACCTTTCCCACACTCTTATAAACAGTTCATATGCTCTTAAACACTTTCTACACTCCTATACCTACATAACTTTAACAACATGTAAAACTCTATGTGAGTCCTCACCAGTGAAGTATACGACAACGTGAATGATGAAGACCATGAATCACGGAGCTGTGCAGTGCTGATGGCAACGTAGGTGATGACGATGAGATGGATGTTCTGCACAACTCTTCTGAAGGCACCACTTCATCGGGGCGACATCAGGCGCAGTAGATACTGTCCTGAGCTGTAATTTCTAACTAAAGGTGGAGGAGTCACTTATCTCTTCATCCGAGTGATGAACATAGTTATGGGGAGTTGCTGGCACTTTTTCTTCTGGGTGGGAAGGTTTTTATAAGCTGACATGACATTCTCAATTGTATTTCTGAAGTGCAACGAACAAAGCATCTCGGGGTCCCGGCTTCAGCCACTCGCTGAAGTTCTTTGGCCATTCTGACCATGGTTGCAAGACAATTGAATGTTAGGCCCACCTCCTCTTCTCCAACCCCTAGTTCGTCCGTCTTGTTCCTCATCCTCTTCTTCACTTATTTCATCTCATCCATGTCAACAACTTTTTCAGGCTTATAGCTCCCTTCCTCGATGATGGATGTGAACACGTCATTCATATACTCCTCTGCTCCGGCTTTGTCTGCAGAGGCAGCTTCCCCATGCAAGGACATGTTCTTGAGACCAAAGCATCTTTGAAATTTGTCAATCCGGCCCTTGCTGACACTGCATGAGGTTGGTCTGGTAGGAGAAGCACTAGACACTTCTGCTTCTGAGTCATCATCCTCATACTCATCCTCATCACCATCAAGAATGTCTGTGCTTTCCACAAAACCATCATAAAGTTTCTTGCTCTTTGTCCAGATGCTGTTGCTATCCAGTGAGACATTCTTCCTGTAGTCATTTATCCACAAGGCCAAGGCAGACTCCATCCTCACAATGGCCTTATTGCAAGAAGTGACCACCCTCTTTGCAGTCTTGTTGAAAGTCACCATTGCCATAGACCTAATAATATTCTTCTCATCCTTCTTTATGTAGCAAACAGTAGGTTTGTTAATCCCATAATCGTGTAACTTTTGCCTTCATTTAACATGTGGAGAAGTTCCACCTTTTCTTTGATGGTGAGCATCTTTCTTTGGAGCTTGGGTTCACTGCCAGAAGCCTTAGACAGCACAAAATGTTTGGGTGACATTGTGGGGCTTGAAATAAATTCAAACTTTGATGAAAATTTCACAAAAAATACAACAGCAAAGAGCAACACTACATGCAGCAACCGTACATTCATTTGAAGTGAACAAGGAAAGATGCCAAACATAGGGGCAAAGAGAGGGAAAACAAACAAACCGATACCATGGGCACTGAGCCAATCAGCACCCAGGATACAGAACACAGTGCTGTGGTTGGTCGCTTTCTATTCCATCGGCCAATAGTGTGCTGTGTACAATCCTAAATTGGCAAACTTGCTCAAATAGTAGTGATGTACTGCATTTCCATTGTGTACAGTATGGTATTCATCCACTGATCAAATACATACTGTATTTTATTCCGATTCAATATTCTTTTAATATGTTTGAATTAACATTTTAAATATTTTATATTGTTTTACATCTTTAGGCAAAATTAATTAATATCATAAATATTACATAAATACCTATCTACTGCAAAATCCTGCCATGTAGCAAAACCTCCACAATACAAAATTAAATATACTTTTTTTAAAAACCTACGACACAGTGAAGCTGCAATAAGTAAACCACAACATAGCAAAAGATGACTATATGGCTGACTCCCAACCCAATGACACCATTAAGGAGCCAGTTTCTTTCTATGCTTTTGCTCTGTTTTCACTGGAGATGACAGGCACTTGCCACTGCACCAACCACTGAGTGAGATGAAGTCTCTGCTGGCCTTAAACCACAATCCTCCAATCCCTACCTCCCAAGTAGCTAGGACTACAGGCTTGAGGCACCATGTTCAGACTTGTGACCCTTTTTAACCAAAAAAAATAAGAACAGCTCCACCTTCTTCCAGTTCTCCTTCCAGCTCACTAGCCAGAATCATTCAACGGGTCCTATACCAACTTCTACAAAGGGTACTGAGAGTCTGGTACCCTATGAAGGACATAGCTGTGTAATACCCAGACAAAACTCTGGTCTGTCCACAGGGATATACTTGGATTGGAGATGTGTTGGAATTAGAGAGGGAGAATGACTCTGGGGAAGGTAGAAACCAATGCCTACAATGCCTGAAGCGGGGGAAGCCATGAGAAGGGGTACATTCGAGGTATTTTTCCCATTGATAAAATGGTAAATGTTCAAGGAACCTTCATTGGTTTATAACCAACACTAGAAAGCAAAGGAAAAGAATATCAAGGAAGTAGAGATCAAGTTTTGCCAAGACCTTTAACACTGTCTGTGAAATGGCTCTGCACTGGATTCAACTGCACATAACAGCAAACCTAAAACAAGTGACTAGTCAAAGTTAGAACTAGACTTCTAGGGTTCAAGGCTGCTGTTCTGTTGAATCCAGATACATTCCCACCATGAGCTGTGAGGGAAGAAAGGACATTTCCTGTTACACACACACACACACACACACACACACACACACACACACACACACACCACATCCCATGGGCCAGAAGTGAGTGGCATGGCTAAGTTAGAAGGAAGACCAGAAAATGAACTGTTTATTCCAGGAAGCCATATACCTCACCGATAAAAACCTAAGGCTACAGTATCACTGAGGAAGGACAGATACAGTGAGCTGACAAATAGCTGTTTCTTCCACGATCTAAATCATTTACCCTAAAACTATCCATATGTATTTTTTTAGAACACACCTATCCCTTCCAGGAAAGAAGACACCACACAAGCAACAACTGCACTGAGCTCAAATCCTGAGTCCACAAGTGGTACCCCGCACTCACCAGGTCCAGATGTAGCTCTTCTGGTCAGGCAATGTAGGTATTTATATTAATTGATCTTGCTAGACTCAGGATAAGTTATCTTCCCATCACACTCCTGAAATTAGCATGGTAGAGAAGAAATCAGATAGAAGCAATAATGAACCACATTTAGAAGCAAGAAGAGTGGGAAACAGGGGCTGGGAAGGTGGCTCAGTGGTAGAGCACTTGCCCTGCATGCATGAGGCCCTGGGTTCGATTCCTCAGCACCACATAAGCAAAAAGAAAAAAAGCCAGAAGTGGTGCTGTGGCTCAAGTAGTAGAGCGCTGGCCTTGAGCTGAAGATCTGAGGGACAGCACCCAAGCCCAGAGTTCAGGCCCCACGACCGGGCCCCCCCCCCCAAAAAAAAGAAGAGTGGGAAACAGTTTGTATTCATTGTTATGTAGCAAGATACTTCTTGGTAGTGAGTCAATTCCTTACACTCCCAAGCAGTCCCTCATTCACCTCCCCCAGAATAATGCCCTTATCTGTAACCCCTGGGATTTTTCTCCTCTTCCCTTGTCCATTCTTTGACCATGTCTGTAATGGGTCTTGGAGAAAACCCAGGCCATCCCCTTTCACATCCTCTTCCTTAGCAGCCCAGGCATTGCTGTAGAGACTGATGCTCAGTGGCTCTTTCCCCAATCTGATACCCTCAAAATTTTAGTAGGCTCCCAAGGTACTTGTCTCCATATGTGCAAAACCAGAGCCCAGATCTCATTTAGGCAGACTTTTCAAGCTCAAAGTCTCAAGCCTCTTACATACTGGCTTCTGTTCTGGCTCTCTTGCCTCTCTTGCTCAGTGTAGTAGCAACTGAAAGAAAATCTGCAATGGGTTCTGATTTTTTTTTCAGCCAGTTAAGCTGATTTTCACCATATGGCAGAGACCCCTTAAAGGAAAATGCTTGAAGAAGGCTTAAGGGGCCACAATGTTAGCCTCTTCTTAGGACTGTCACACTTCACTATACCAATGGATCTGGTTATCTTAGCACTTTTAACACCCCAGATTACTAGGCTCTCAGTCAAATTAGAATTCAGGCTACAACACAGATTGCCTCCTTAGCAGATGGCATTTCCTGAACCCCAAGACTGGGACACAAGAGGTTTCTCTTTCTTGCTGTTGTTTTTAAGGTACTTATAATGTACTATGTGATTTTTTTTGTTTCTTTTGTATGTTCTTCCCCCATGGTATAACCCCTGTTCTCACTGTATTTGATACCAGTGCCCTGCATCTTGTATATACATTTTTATAATTTGGAGAGGGGAAGGGAAATAACAAAATGCAGAAAGAAGGATACAGGTTGACCAATTGTAACAATGAGATGTACAAGACATGATGTTGAAAACAAACTTTACAGCTTCAGTGGGGGAAGGGAGAAGTTGGGGAGATGAGGAGGCAAGGGATGGTAGGGGAAAAACAAAGTAGGGGGTAACAATGCTCCATAGGAAATGTGCTCATTACCTTACTCATGTAACTGTAACCCCTTTGTACAGTATCTCTAAAAGACAAAAAAATATATATATATTTTAAATGCCATTTCCTTCGACACCTGCTTGCAGACTGGTAAGCTCTTGGCTCAACCCAACTCTTTCTTGCAAGACTTTGCTAAAAGTATCAAGAAACATCCAACATTAACAATGTTCTGACCTTTTTAACCATTTTCATAAACATATGATCTCTCTTCTGATATATAATTTGTTTTGCCATCAGTGAACAAGGGTTAGCATCTCTCTATTCTACAATGTCTATCAGTGTCTGCATCCTCACAGCCCACCATCTGCTTAGCTCCCCACTTCAGGACAAAATTCTGATTTGGTTGGAATTAGGTCCAGTTGTGTCAGACAACTCGGGCTATATAATGGGTTTTTAAGATGGAAATTTATCTGGCTGGTAGTGGCGCAGAACTATAATCTTAAATACTCAGGAGGCTGAGATACAAAGAACTGAAGTTCAAAGCCAACCTAGGGAAAAAGGTCTATGAAACTCGAGCTCCAAAGTAAAAAGAAAAAAATGGTGCTAGAGGTACTACTTGATGAACAAGCAAGCCAACCAAACTCAGAGTCTGAGTTCAAACCCTAGTACTACCACCACCAAAAAAAAGGTCTCTGATGTTCTCCCCCCCAAAAAAAATTATCACATGATATATATGTTTCATGTGACAAAAATGATCGTTTTTTATAAATTTTATTAGCTTGATTGAATCATCCTATGGAGACATTTCTCCATAGATCAAAGCACCATGTTATACCCCAAAATATGCACAATGATTATTTATCATTTGAAAATGAAGCTTTTGCCAGGTGCTGGTGTCTCACACCTATAACCCTAGCTACTCAAAAGGGTGAGATCTGAGGGTCATGTTTCTAAGTCAGCTGAAGTAGAAAAGCTCTTAAGACTCCTCTTTCCAATTAATCACCCGAAAACCAGAAGTGGAGCTATGGCTCAAAGTGGTAGAGTGCTAGCCTTGAGTGACAAAGTTCAGGGACAGCACCCAGGCCCTGAATTCAAGCCCCATGACCAACAACAAAAGAAGAAAGAGAGAGAGAGAGAGGAAGGAAGGAGGGAAGGAAGGAAGGAAGGAAGGAAGGAAGGAAGGAAGGAAGGAAGGAAGGAAGGAAGGAAGGAGGGAGGGAAGGAAGAAAGGAAGGAAGTCTTTTTAAAATCCACTACAGTCAAAAGAAGGCATATCAGCCATTCCCTATCCCCTCCCCTTCCATCACCCACCTCAATCATAGA
Organism: Dipodomys ordii; assembly: GCF_000151885.1. Lineage (NCBI taxonomy): Eukaryota > Metazoa > Chordata > Mammalia > Rodentia > Heteromyidae > Dipodomys > Dipodomys ordii. The sequence continues at coordinate 5,282,132 of NW_012267279.1, read as the reverse complement.
GCAGTCAGCAGCTTTGGTGAGCAAGCTGGCAGGGAGAGAACACTAAGGACATGGGTGAGAAACACAGACTTCCCCACCTTCCTTTGCAACCCAGAACTACAGACCACAGGAAGAGGACAGGAGATGCTATAATCTAAAATATAACTTGGAAGTTCTCATTACTTATCTGGAACTTCATATTTCATTTCTGTACTTCTGAACCCTGGCTTCCCATTAGGATCACATGGGGAACTTTTAAATTACTAATGTCTGGGTCTTGTCCCCAAAGATTCATTTCACTGGTCTGGAGGAGCAGTCTGAGCACCTATACTTTTTTAAAAGGTGTCCAGGAAGTTTTGATGGACAACCTGGATGAACAAACCACACTTAGTAATATTAAATTAAGAACATTTTTTGGAACTTTCCCCAGATCTTTCCCCAGAGAATAGAGAACTAGCCCAAGTTCAGAAGGAAAAAATGGCCATATTTCACAAGGACACCCAAAACGTAGCATCTTACCGCCTTTGTGGAGATTATTATTGTCTTCAAGGAAAGAGCCAGGGTTATGATTCTTTGGGGCCACTACACCATCTTGCACTTGCTAGGCCCTTGGCAAGAGTTTAATATGTATTTATTGCCCTATTGTTAACCTCTAACCTCAATTCTAGAATAGATTGAAGTGTCCTTCCTGATACATAGGGCAAACTAAGGTGACTCTAAAACAGAGCTCTATCTAGAAGCCAATGAAGAAGATAAAAAAGCCCAATAGATATAGTCATGAGGAGATGCTGGAAATTTTTTAAACACATGATGACTGAATTCTGTAGTTCAAATTATGACCTCTACATCAAAATGGTTCCATAGTCAAACAAACATGTGCCACACCAAGCGATGAGAAGTTCTGCCAGAAGGCTAAAAGAGTCATTTCACTTGAGCCCTAAGGGGTCCACTGCCAGCTACTAAAACCTCTCAGTTTAGTGCCACCGACCATTTAAGTGAGAAAATACATGTCCATCATGCCTTCATCCCCATCTGTCCTCACTAGACCCTGGGAGCTCAGCCTTCCTACTCATACAGCATCACCATCATGGTCATGGGAAGCCCTGCTCCATTTAAAAAAAGAAAAAAAAAAGACAGGGGGGAAGCCAAGAAGTTGTAAATTCATGAGCTAACATCCATGAGCAGCTTTAGTCTGTCAACACAAAGATGTCATGTCCCAAAGTAGAAGCCTCCTCCCTCCCAAAGTGCTCCTGACTCCTCTGAGCCCACATTTATTGTACAGCTCCATCAAAGAGACAGGCTGATTGCCAAACGCACCCAGTCCCAGTGCCAGGACCTGACACTTGAGAAATCGCCCTTTCCCGTGGCTAGATCCTGAAGCTGGTATCAGGAGAACACCCTTTTCATAACCTAAAAAGGAAAAGTGAATCATCTTAAGCCTGTTCCTGTATCAACCTAGCTTTCTCCTTCACCAGCCGCGGTCTTTTGTCGGATTCAAAGACTTTTTTTTTTTTAGCTAGAAATAAAGTTTATTCCACTGTGATCACCAGCCTAGACAGAACTATGCTTCAGTGTCATTTGGTGGAAAGAGATCCACAATCCCAATATATTCTTCTAGACTTTTCCAGGAGAGGAAAGTCCCCATCTGAAATGTAAGGTCAGTCAAAAATAAAATCTGGTCCCAGTCCAACATGAAAAGCTTTACCCTCCTAACCTCTTCCCCCCACCCACCATGACATCCAGGAAAGGTCAGCTACCTTCCAGAGGACCAGTCAAAGTCCTTGACACTTGCAATGCTGGTTATAAACTCCACATTTGTCCCTCTTGGAAACGTGCATGGTCCCTTCTCTTCTGGGCTGCTGCAACAGCACCCCGCCATGTGCCCCAGTCTTTGGTTTTAATCAGGTATTAAACCCCAGAACATTAAACAAGTAGAGCATTTGATGATGACGATAATGAGTGGCCCATTAAAGGTAATTTTTTTTAAGTTAATGAGCTCTCCCCAAAGAACAGCCACGTACTGTACTGAAAAATGTCCATAGGACACACTGCACTTTCTCGCTATTTATTTAACTTTATGTGGATGCCATAAAACTTCTTTATTTGCTTTCAGTCAGCCCATAGGTTTTGACAAGATAAATTTTTATTTAGGTCTTTGCCCAGCTACAATCAGAAACAGGAGTCTCACTTTCCAAAGCTGGGCTGATAGATGGATTAATCAAAGCCCTCCCCACCCTGCTTTCCCTTCCAGTAACCACAGGGATCAACAGACGGAGTTTTTCCTTAATTAAAGAAACTCAACAACAAGGTGATTTATCGATGATGAATCTTGCAAGCCTTTTCATTGTGCGGTCACCGCTGGCCACTGTTTGAGATTTACCAACATAAATATAGCCTCTCCATGACTAAACAAAGTTAAAAGTAGCAATAAATTGAGGCTGCCATGTACTCTGAGCTAGATCTGAGGCCAACATAAATAGCAGAATGCCTTGGCTGTGACACGCTTGACACAATGACATCATGCACTCCCAGAAAGAACAGCCTCACCCCAGCCAGAGCCTCAAACGGAACACAATTCCCCTAAATGAATCAAATTGCAATGGTCTAGACTCGGCCTCACCTAAGTGTTCCACTTCTGGCTCCCTAGGCCCGCCTCCACTGTCGAGCAATCGCATTAAAAAATAATCTATACACTGATCTAAATTTTACTTTTTTCTGCATGATTAAATTTTGGCATGAGTAAATCTCTGATATTCTCACTCCCCAGGAATGTTTGAAAGGTTACTTTAAAAAAAAAAAATCTCAGGATTTATCAGCTTAAGGCGCAGCCACTGCAATAAGGTCCTGTGGTCCTTCGTTGCCCTCAGTGGGGGACAGGGGTTAATAGGAGGCTGAAACTCTACTGGCTTAAAAATGGGTCCAAACAAGCTTCTATCCCCAGGGACTTACTGTGGCCATATCTAGCAACAGGCTATGGTGGAATGCCTTCATGTAAAGAGAGGCCCACCACCCCAATCTCCAGCCCCCGACCCAACCCGCACACCCTTTCACCACTAAGAGCTGAGAAACAGGGAGAATGTTCCTGCAGGACCACAAATTAAAAATGGAGAAACTCTAATAACTAATTGGTGAAATCATAAAAGCTGCCATAAAAGACATTTTCCTTAAACTACTTTACACAGGGCAGTATAATTTTATGCCACTTTTTATTTATGTTGCTGTAAAATGAAAGCCGTCCTGGGAGGTGAAGAGCTTGAGAAGAAAGGAATTAAATTTCTTTTTTTTTTAAGCAAAGGAAAAGCCCATCTAGGGCTCTGAATAAGATTCTTTTTGAAACATAAAAGTTAGGAAGAGAAATTATTTACTCCTAAACACCTGACTCAAAATTTTTGCAATAAGCAATCTACCACTTGCCTCTCCACTCTTCGGCAAGGCCTTAATTGGGTAACATTTATAGAGTTCACAATGAGGTTGGTTGCTTTATTTTGCCAGTACTGGAGTTTGAACTCACTTGACTTTTTCACTCACGGATGATGGAGCTCTACCACTTGAGCCACACCTTCAGGTCCAGCTTTTTGCTGGTCAATTGGAAATCAAAGTCCTGAAGAATTCATCTATCCTGCTGGCTTGGAACATCCTCCATCCTCAGATCTCAGCCTTCTGAGTAGCTAGGATCACAGGCGTGAGCCCCCAGTGCCCCTGGCTGACTCCATAGCATTTATAAAACTAGACTATGAGTTATTAGGTAGAGCTATACCAGATAGATTAATTACATAAGGCCAGGTTTTTAATTGTGAGAAATAAAGTACAGCATCATTATTTGTGCTTCTAGAAGGGTCCCAATACAAATGAATCCATTTTCACAAGGTACTAATAGATTTGCCAAATTCCATCCAATAGTAAGGCTGTATTCAGGATTTTCAGAAAACACTGTATTGGTTATTGTCAGAAGATCTGGAAAGCTCTTTCCCTATGGTATGATTCTGAGAAAGTTAGAAAAATAAGAAACAGGGCTGGGAAGGTGGCTCAGTGATAGAGTGCTTGTCTTGCATTCACAAAGCCCTGGGTTCGATTCCTCAGCACCACATAAGCTGAAAAAGCCGGAAGTTGCACTGTGGCTCAAGTGATAGAGCATTAGCCTTGAGCTGAACAGCTCGGGGACAGCGCCCAGGCCCAGAGTTCAAGCCCCGTGACCAGCAAAGAAAAAAAAAAAAGTAGAGAAAGAAAAATAAGAAACAAGTGGAAACACAGAAAACCTTATAGATATTATAAATAAAAGACATTTCAAATCATACATGCTCCAGCGCAGAGTTAAGAGGGCATTCTGGGAGTACTGACATTCTATTTTTCAATCCAGGGACCAGTTGCTAAAGAGTGTTGGATTTGTTAAAAATTCACCATGCATTTAGGACAGATGCTACTCTCTCTATGCATGCCATACTTTAAAAAAAAAAGTTTAAAAATAGTATCTGTTCTGATGAGTCTCCTAAAAAGAAACCCAAAGAGTAGGTAACATGCATATAAAACACAGAAGCATGGGGCAATTTTCCCGGGGGGGGGGGGGAGGGGAGAATGTAGCTCTTTCTGTGAAAGAGAGTGCCCTCTGAACTCTGGCCAAACTTTCCAAGTAAGATGGGGCTGTTCTTAGAAAACAAATTGCCAATCTATTAACAATGAAATCCAGTTCCATCCAGGCTATTACCACGTAAAACATATATATATAAGTCCAAGAGACTGCTGAAGTATCACACAGATAGGGCATTATGTAGGTAGGCTGCAGAGTCAAGGCCACTTTGTACCGTTACAGACCAGACTAAACAAACCTGACCTGCACAGTGACCCTTCCAAGGATCCCAAAAGATTGGAAACTCTGAAAAGGCAGCTCTGACCAGACTTTACGGCCTGGTAACAGCATGCAAATGACACTCCATCTCCTCTGTCGTGCAGCCAAAGGTTGGTGTTGTATATGAGAACACTTTTCCTGAAGAATTCAGAGGAAAACGCAGTACTTTGCCTTTTATGTTTGGAGTTCACAATAGCAAGTGTATTACTAGTTAGGGACACCCAATGGCATAATGAATGCCCTTCAAATCACTCTGCCCAATCCCTTGGCTTCAGAAGGAAGGAAGAGCCCACTCGTGCTATAGGATGGGTCTCCCAGACTGCCTTCTTTTTCCTCCCAAGATGCCTGTGGTAAGTCATGGGCCTTGCCCATGACTGGTGATCATCTCCACCACTGGCTGAACTGCATTCCCAGTGAAGCAGGCCAGTATACAAGCCAGACACCAGTGGTTCCTGCCTATAATCCTACCTAGTCAGGAGGCTGAGATCTGAGGATCACAGTTCAAAGAGAGCCCAGGTTGAAAAGTCTGTGAGACTCTTACCTCCAAAAACTGTAAGTAGAGAAATAGTACAAATGGTAAAGAACAAATCTTATGAGAAGAAGCTAAGGGAGAGAATTCTGGCTCTGAGATCAAGCCACAATATTGGCAGTACAGGACTATCTTCAACTCTCCAACCCATCCAAACACTTATCCTTCTCAGGACCACCAGTGATAGGCCGCAGGCTAGTGGTACTTTTCAAGATCAAACTATCTGTGGCTTATAAGCAAAGATCCCATACTCGGCCTTGAAAGGCCACTCCCAAGGTTGCTGTCTCCATTGTCAAATCTAAATTGAGACTTGGTCTAATTATGGTTTGCCACCAAAGGTTCCTGTGCTGAATGTTTGGTTTTCAGGGTCATGGTGAGATGGTGGAGCCTTTAAGAGGCAGGGCCTAGTAAGAGGTAATTAGATCATGAGGACTCCATCCTCAGAAAGGATTCGTGCTGATCACATGGAATGTATTGATTGGCTCCTTGAAGGGTGGGTTGGTATAGAGTGAGGCCACTCGGCATCTAGCCACATCTTGGCTCCCTTTCCAATTTCCTACCATACTACGACACAGCCAGAGGCTCTTTCCCAGGATGTCAGGATCATGCTGTTTGGATCTCTTGAACACCAGAATTGTGATATACCTCTTCACTCTACAAGTTACCCAACCTCAGATAAAGCTGTATCAATCTGTTCCGTTATAGCAACACCAAACAGACGGATAGAGCTTTGCTCCACCATCTTTTTCAGAGGACCCGGGCCTCATATGAATTCACAGCAGGTGTTCTTTTCGGCCTGTATCACAGAACATTTCTGTCATTCAGTTCAATCCCTCTTATTTTCAGGTAGATGTAGAATCTTGTGTTAGTGGGAAATGATAAATATATACCACTTGTGTTGGAAAGCATATGCATAAAACTGTGATCTTGACCTGTTGCAAAAATGAGAAGTACAAGTCGTTATGTCGAAAATGAACTTTACAATTTTGGTGGGGTGGGCAGAAAGATTGGGTAGGGGGACGGGGGGGGAGGATGGGAAGGGATGGGAAGGGGAAACAAAGGAGGAGGCTACAATGCTTGATAAGAAATGTACTCATTATCTTGCCCATGTAATTGTAACCCCTCTGTACAGTATTTTCACAATAAAAAATAAATTTTTTTAAAACAACTGTGATCTTGGACCCCAGGCTTGATAGCATATGCATATAATTCCAGAGAGGTGGGAGGAAGAGATAGGAAGATTGAAGTTCAAGGCCAGCCTAGTTTTGGAAAAAAAAAAGTTAAGAAGCCCCTATTTCAAAAAATCAACTTGGGTGTGGTGGTTCATCCCAAGTACATAGAAGGTGTACTTGGATACAGAAGGTGGGATAGGAAGATGGTAGTTCAAGACTTCCCTCAGACAAAAACGTGAGCCTATCAGAAAAGTGAACTAAAGCAAAGAGAGATGGAGGCATGGCTCAGCACTAGGGCACCTGCCTAGCAATTTCAGTGCCCTGTTCAAAATCCAGTATTGCCAAAGAAACAAGTCTGCTTTGGCAGATGAAAAAAAGGAAGGAAGGAGGGAAGGAAGGAAGGAAGGAAGGAGGGAGGGAAGGAAGGAAGGAAGGAAGGAAGGAAGGAAGGAAGGAAGGAAGGAAGGAGAAAGAAAGCCAACAAACTTCCTTTTAAAATTTTATTTTATTGTAAAGATGCTGCAAACTTCCAAGTGAAGTATATTCACAGCCTAACAATAAAGATAGAGCAGTCAAACTGTATACAGAAACATCTTATCCTCCCTGTCCTAGCAAGAGAGGAGAGTTCTAGTTCAAAGTAGCCCAGGCATTGCATAGCACAGGTCTGAAAATGACCAAGGCACCACCAGAGATGTGGAGATTTCGCTCACTTTCCAATAAGAAGAGAAAACTATCTCTTCGTAAGAACAATAGTCTTGAGCAGTTACCTGCTCCAGCCTCTGTATACAATCCACCGAAAACAAGAAATAGGAGTGAGGCCCAACAGCCAGTGGCCCAGCAGCCAGCAGCCCAATGGCCCCATGGC